>NC_042969.1:78280955-78370955 GCF_901001165.1 Salmo trutta
TCCTACTCTCCCCTTCTCCTCTCCCCTCTTCTCCCCTCCTCTCCCCTCTCCTCTCCTCCCCTCTCTCCTCTCACCTCTCACATCCTCATCCTCTACCTCTATTTCACCCTTCTCAAATTCCATCCTCTCTCCCCCCTGTAGACTCATCGGGGCGTATGACGGAGGGTGTGTTGGAGCCAGAGAACACCCTGTCCCAGCAGATCAGTGAGGTGGTGAAGCAGCCGGCCTTCATAGCGGGGATAGGAGCGGCCTGTTGGATCATCCTCATGGTGTTCAGTATCTGGCTCTACCGACAGCGTAAGAAGAGGAGTGGCCTCAGTACTAACTACGCAGGCATCCGCAAGGGTCAGTACAACATGCCTCACCTAATGTCAGCACACTGGATTCACTTGCTCAAAGTGTCCTCAAGCACTGATCTAGGATCAGGTTAACAAACACCAAATGGAACAGTTAATAGGATGAAGAATAGAATAGCTGGTCTTGTATCAGTGATTAAGGGGCATTGTGTGATTCCTACTACTCCATCCATGTAGGGACTCTCATCTGAGCTCTCAATTGCAGCCCTCCATCCCCTCCATCCCCCCAGCAATCCCTCCATCCCCTCCATCCCCCCAGCAATCCCTCCATCCCCTCCATCCCCCCCAGCAATCCCTCCATCCCCTCCATCCCCCCAGCAAACCCTCCATCCCCCCAGCCATCCCTCCATCCCCTCTATCCCTCCAGCCATCTCTCCGTCCCCTCCGTCCCCTCAGCAATCCCTCCGTCCCCTATATCCCCTCAGCAATCCCTCCGTCCCCTCAGCCATCCCTCCGTCCCCTCCGTCCCCTCCATCCCCTCAGCCATCCCTCCGTCCCCTCCATCCACTCAGCCATCCCTCCATCCCCTCCGTCCCCTCCGTCCCCTCAGCAATCCCTCCGTCCCCTCAGCCATCCCTCGGTCCCCTCCGTCCCCTCCATCCCCTCAGCCATCCCGCCATCCCCTCCGTCCCCTCCATCCCCTCCATCCCCTCAGCCATCCCTCCGTCCCCTCCATCCCCTCAGCCATCCCTCCGTCCCCTCCATCCACTCAGCCATCCCTCCGTCCCCTCCGTCCCCTCAGCAATCCCTCCGTCCCCTCCATCCCCTCAGCAATCCCTCCATCCCTTCCATCCCCTCAGCAATCCCTCCATCCCCTCCATCCCCTCAGCAATCCCTCCGTCCCCTCAGCAATCCCTCCATCCCCTCCATCCCCTCAGCAATCCCTCCATCCCCTCAGCAATCCCTCCATCCCCTCAGCAATCCCTCCGTCCCCTCAGCCATCCCTCCATCCCCTCCATCCCCTCAGCAATCCCTCCGTCCCCTCAGCTATCCCTCCATCCCCTCCATCCCCACAGCAATCCCTCCATCCCCTCCATCCCCCCAGCAATCCCTCCATCCCCTCCATCCCCCCAGCAATCCCTCTGTCCCCTCCATCCCCCCAGCAAACCCTCCATCCCCCCAGCCATCCCTCCGTCCCCTCCGTCCCCTCAGCAATCCCTCCGTCCCCTCCGTCCCCTCCATCCCCTCAGCCATCCCTCCGTCCCCTCCATCCACTCAGCCATCCCTCCATCCCTCTGTCCCCTCCATCCCCCCAGCCATCTCTCCGTCCCCTCAGCAATCCCTCCGTCCCTTCCATCCCCTCAGCAATCCCTCCGTCCCCTCCATCCCCTCAGCAATCCCTCCATCCCCTCAGCAATCCCTCCATCCCCTCAGCCATCCCTCCGTCCCCTCCATCCACTCAGCCATCCCTCCATCCCCTCTGTCCCCTCCATCCCCTCAGCAATCCCTCCATCCCCTCCATCCCCTCAGCAATCCCTCCATCCCCTCAGCAATCCCTCCGTCCCCTCAGCCATCCCTCCATCCCCTCCATCCCCTCAGCAATCCCTCCGTCCCCTCAGCTATCCCTCCATCCCCTCCATCCCCACAGCAATCCCTCCATCCCCTCCATCCCCCCAGCAATCCCTCTGTCCCCTCCATCCCCCCAGCAAACCCTCCATCCCCCCAGCCATCCCTCCGTCCCCTCCGTCCCCTCAGCCATCCCTCTGTCCCCTCCATCCCCTCCATCCCTCAGCCATCCCTCCATCCCCCAGCCATCCCTCCGTCCCCTCCATCCCCTCAGCAATCCCTCCGTCCCCTCCATCCCCTCCATCCCCTCAGCAATCCCTCCATCCCCTCCATCCCCTCAGCAATCCCTCCATCCCCTCCATCCCCTCAGCAATCCCTCCGTCCCCTCCATCCCCTCAGGAATCCCTCCTCTCATATTAAAGTCTTGCATCATACTGTGCCATTTGAGTTGAGGTGAGGTCTACCATCTGAAAATGGTCGCTAGTACTTTGAGAAAGTTAAAAGCCCTTGAACATCTGCAGTTGAAAAATGGACCTGTCTCCTGCATAATGTCTTTCTATTCTGTTTTATATTTCCCTCTCTCTGATCCTGCCAGGGTGTTTTTGTGTGTGTAGTTCTTCTTTTGAAGTGCGTCTTCTGGTCCCACCAGTTTCTGTTAGCAGTTCCCACCGGAATGTGTCTGGAAAGACAGAACAACTTGCTACGACGAGCATAAATCAAGGAGAAACTAAAAAATGTTAAGCTTGAAGTATACTTTTAAAATAGTTTTCAGTGAAAGCCTTTGATGCAAATGACTGTTAGAGTTTGAAACATTGTGTCATACTGTTGCAAGAGATTCCTTACCATACCACTGTGTTTTTCATTCTCTATCCATGGGTTTAGTACTCAGTATCAGATGCTCTGTGCTCTCTAGGAGAGGACGCTGCTTACCTCACCTGCAGTGGGTTTACCTGTTCCCATGTGACAGGGTTCAGTACATGCCAAACCTCTGCCCACAATAGTTTAAGGATATAAAGGAGTGTTGTCAGGCTCTCATTTCTGTGCTGCCTGGTTTAATATGTGGCTGGCTGCAGGCGATGCAGCTGCTGCCTGCCTTTCCCATACCCTCCCCAAACCCCTACCTCCTTCTGCTGGGCTCAGGTACACTGCTGACTGGCAGGGTCAGGAGAGGTACACCATTCAACCTAGAGACACGGACAATATACTGGTCATACTCATACTCTGCCTATTGGGAGTCATGGAAACCTGGATTCATCTAGAAACCCTGTCCTTGCTTTGGAAAACCTTTGTTTCTGGCCTTGGTGGTTTATACCTCAGAGCTCTATCATGGATGAACATTAATATGGGTTTATAGTGAACATACTGGAGTTTGGTATCTCTACAGACTTACATAACTTACAGCAGAGGCCTTGATTTGCATAAGGAATAAGGTCTCTCTGTATATGTTGGATGCTGACTGCATTGTGTGCTACAGTAGTGTGATTAAGTTCTGCTCTGTGTTGCTATGGTGAGACAGACGATGAGGTCCCAGGGTTGGTCATCTTCATGGAAAAGGATTGTGTGGTATGTTAAAAATAAATCAATGCCCACATGTTATGCCCACATACAAGGCTTTTAATACTAGAACAGCCAGTCCTCATGGGACCTCAGTTTGAGCCAATGAGCAGTCATTCTGACTGCAACATTCTAACAGTGTAATAAATGTATTCAATATATGCTATCGCAAAAATAATATTTTGGTTGTTAGAATTAGAACATAAAGATGCCTTTTTTCAAAGAAAACAATAGCATTTTCATTAGTTTATGTTACTGTAGACTATCTACTGCCGGGTACTCAGGTGCTCAGAGGGTGGATACTGTAGAAGCTAAGGTTGGTAGAGAGAGAGAGGCTACTGTAGAGGCTGAGTTGGAGAGAGAGAGAGGGGATACTGTAGAGGCTGAGGTTGGAGAGAGAGAGGGGCTGCTGTAGAGGCTGAGATTGGTAGAGAGAGAGGAGATACTGTAGAGGCTGAGCTTGGTAGAGAGAGAGCCTACTGTAGAGGCTGAGATTGGTAGAGAGAGAGGGGCTACTGTAGAGGCTGAGATTGGTAGAGAGAGAGGGGCTACTGTAGAGGCTGAGTTTGGTAGAGAGAGAGGGGCTACTGTAGAGGCTGAGGTTGGTAGAGAGAGAGGGGCTACTGTAGAGCCTGAGGTTGGTAGAGAGAGAGGGGATACTGTAGAGGCTGAGGTTGGGAGAGAGAGAGGGGCTACTGTAGAGCCTGAGGTTGGTAGAGAGAGAGGGGATACTGTAGAGGCTGAGGTTGGGAGAGAGAGAGGGGATACTGTAGAGGCTGAGATTGGGAGAGAGAGAGGGGATACTGTAGAGGTTGAGTTTGGTAGAGAGAGAGGTGCTACTGTAGAGGCTGAGATTGGTAGAGAGAGAGGTGATACTGTAGAGACTGAGCTTGGTAGAGAGAGAGACTACTGTAGAGGCTGAGGTGATAGAGAGAAAGAGTCTACTGTAGAGGCTGAGGTGATAGAGAGAGAGAGACTACTGTAGAGGCTGAGGTGATAGAGAGAAAGAGCCTACTGTAGAGGCTGAGGTGATAGAGAGAAAGAGAGACTACTGTAGAGGCTGAGGTGATAGAGAGAGAGACTACTGTAGAGGCTGAGGTTGGTAGAGAGAGAGGTTACTGTAGAGGCTGAGGTTGGTAGAGAGAGAGGTTACTGTAGAGGCTGAGGTTGGTAGCGAGAGAGGTTACTGTAGAGACTGAGGTTGGTAGAGAGAGAGAGTTTACTGTAGAGGCTGAGGTGATAGAGAGAGAGGCTACTGTAGAGGCTGAGGTGATAGAGAGAGAGGCTACTGTAGAGGCTGAGGTTGGTAGCGAGAGAGGTTACTGTAGAGGCTGAGGTTGGTAGAGAGAGAGAGACTACTGTAGAGACTGAGGTGATAGAGAGAGAGGCTACTGTAGAGGCTGAGGTGATAGAGAGAGAGGCTACTGTAGAGACTGAGGTTGGTAGAGAGAGAGAGACTACTGTAGAGACTGAGGTGATAGAGAGAGAGGCTACTGTAGAGGCTGAGGTGATAGAGAGAGAGGCTACTGTAGAGGCTGAGGTTGGTAGAGAGAGAGGTTACTGTAGAGACTGAGGTGATAGAGAGAGAGGCTACTGTAGAGGCTGAGGTTGGTAGAGAGAGAGGCTACTGTAGAGGCTGAGGTTGGCTCCACACACCTTTAAGGAGCCCTTCCTTTTCTTCCAGAGGAGCCGAGCAGTGCATCAGTGTTTCCTCACATTAACTCTGTAACTCTCTGAGCTCATGTGGGCACAGCAGGCAAAAATGTCTTTCTCTCTCTCTCTCTCTCTCTCTCTCTCTCTCAACCCCCCCTTTCTGCTTTTTAAAACCACAAGAGGCCGTGCTCTTTGTTGGAACTGGTAACCAAGAATGTTTTGAGAAGAGAAGAAGAGTATAATTGCAACCACATGAAGCAACAAGCTGCACTCAGAGTGAAGTGGGTTGAATTGGAGTTGTGGAGAATTGGGAGAGGAGATATAGGACTGTGTGTGTGTGTGTGTGTGTGTGTGTGTGTGTGTGTGTGACTGTGCGTGCGCCTGTGTGTGTGCCTGTGTGTGCGCCTGTGTTTGTTCTTGGGTGTGTGTGTGTGTGTCTGTGTGTGTGCGTGGGTCTGTGTGTGTGGGGGTCTGTGTGTGCGTGGGTCTGTGTGTGCGTGGGTCTGTGTGTGCGTGGGTCTGTGTGTGCGTGGGTCTGTGTGTGTGTGTGTGTGTGTGTGTGTGTGTGCGCGTGCGCCTGTGCGTTCGCCTGTGCGGGCGCCTGTGTGTGCGCCTGTGTTTGTTCTTGGGTGTGTCTGTGTGTGTCTGTGTGTGTGTGTCTGTGTGTGTGTGTGTGTCTGTGTGTGTGTGTGTCTGTGTGTGTGTGTGTCTGTGTGTGCGCGGGTCTGTGTGTGCGTGGGTCTGTGTGTGCGTGGGTCTGTGTGACATTAGTACCACCGCCAAGATGTCTCATCCAGCCAGTGAATAAGCTGTCTGTGATGGTCTCTTGTCACTGTGGTTATTTGATTGACTTCAATCATGTTAATATTTCTCACGAGCACCTCGCATGCCAAGTGTCAATCTCTCTCCTCTTCAAAGCTGAAACGCAAACAGATAAAACATTCCAAATGGACCAATCTATTTGGCTGCTCTGAGCTTCAAGGGGAAAGAGCAGGAATCCAAACAAGAGGAAATAATTGTGGCATTAAAGGGACATTTGAAAGGTTGTTTCCATAAATAAAAGGACATGAAGAGGACAGCTGTACATCAGTGATAGCTACTGTGCCTTCAGAAAGTATTCATACCCCTTCATACCTATTCCACATGTTGTTGTATTACAGCCTGAATTCAAAATTGATAAAACATTTCTCACCCATCTACACACAAAACCCCACAACGACAAAGTGAAAATATGTTTTTAGACATTTTAGAAAATTTGTTGAAAATAAAAATGCAGAAATATCTAATTACAAAAGTAAGTATCACACCCCTGAGGAAGTACTTTGTAGAAGCACCTTTGGCAGTGGTTACAGCTGTGAGTCTTTCTGGGTACGTTTCTAAGAGCTTTCCACACCTGGATTGTGCAATATTTGCACAATTATTCAAGCTCTGTCAAACTGTAACTCGGCCACTCAGGAACATTCACTGTCTTCTTGGTAAGCAACTCCAGTGTAGATTTGGCCTTGTGTTTTAGGTTATTGTCCTGCTGAAAGGTGAATTCATCTCCCAGTGTCTGGTGGAAAGCAGACTGAACCAGAATTTCCTCTAGGATTTTTCCTGTGCTTAGCTCCAATCCATTTATTTTTATCCTGAACAACTCCCCAGTCCTCCACGATAAAAAGCATACCCATAACATGATGCAGCCACCACTATGCTTGAAAATATGTGGAGAGTGGTACTCAGTAATATGTTGTGTTGGATTTGCCCCAAACATAACACTTTGTATTCAGGACAAAAAGTGAATTGTTTTGCCATTTTTTTTTGCTGTATTACTATAGTGCCTTGTTGCTAACAGGATGCCTGTTTTGGAATATTTTTCTGTATAGGCTTCCTTCTTTTCACTCTGTCAATCAGGTTAGTATTGTGGAATGGGAAAGGGGGATACCTAGTCAGTTGTACAACTGAATGCATTCATCTGAAATGTGTCTTCTGCATTTAACCCAAGGTTGGGAACAGTGGGTTAACTGCCTCGCTCAGGGGAACAGTGGGTTAACTGCCTCGTTCAGGGGAACAGTGGGTTAACTGCCTCGCTCAGGGGAACAGTGGGTTAACTGCCTTGTTCAGGGGAACAGTGGGGTTAACTGCCTCACTCAGGGGAACAGTGGGTTAACTGCCTTGCTCAGGGGAACAGTGGGTTAACTGCCTTGCTCAGGGGAACAGTGGGTTAACTGCCTTGTTCAGGGGAACAGTGGGTTAACTGCCTTGCTCAGGGGAACAGTGGGTTAACTGCCTCGTTCAGGGGAACAGTGGGTTAACTGCCTTGCTCAGGGGAACAGTGGGTTAACTGCCTCGTTCAGGGGAACAGTGGGGTTAACTGCCTTGCTCAGGGGAACAGTGGGTTAACTGCCTTGCTCAGGGGAACAGTGGGTTAACTGCCTCGTTCAGGGGAACAGTGGGTTAACTGCCTTGCTCAGGGGAACAGTGGGTTAACTGCCTTGCTCAGGGGAACAGTGGGTTAACTGCCTTGCTCAGGGGAACAGTGGGTTAACTGCCTCGTTCAGGGGAACAGTGGGTTAACTGCCTTGTTCAGGGGAACAGTGGGTTAACTGCCTCGCTCAGGGGAACAGTGGGTTAACTGCCTCGTTCAGGGGAACAGTGGGTTAACTGCCTTGCTCAGGGGAACAGTGGGTTAACTGCCTCGTTCAGGGGAACAGTGGGTTAACTGCCTTGTTCAGGGGAACAGTGGGTTAACTGCCTCGCTCAGGGGAACAGTGGGTTAACTGCCTCGTTCAGGGGAACAGTGGGTTAACTGCCTTGCTCAGGGGAACAGTGGGTTAACTGCCTCGTTCAGGGGAACAGTGGGTTAACTGCCTTGTTCAGGGGAACAGTGGGGTTAACTGCCTTGTTCAGGGGAACAGTGGGTTAACTGCCTTGTTCAGGGGAACAGTGGGTTAACTGCCTCGCTCAGGGGAACAGTGGGTTAACTGCCTCGTTCAGGGGAACAGTGGGTTAACTGCCTTGCTCAGGGGAACAGTGGGTTAACTGCCTCGTTCAGGGGAACAGTGGGTTAACTGCCTTGTTCAGGGGAACAGTGGGTTAACTGCCTCGCTCAGGGGAACAGTGGGTTAACTGCCTCGTTCAGGGGAACAGTGGGTTAACTGCCTTGCTCAGGGGAACAGTGGGTTAACTGCCTCGTTCAGGGGAACAGTGGGTTAACTGCCTCGTTCAGGGGAACAGTGGGTTAACTGCCTCGCTCAGGGGAACAGTGGGTTAACTGCCTCGTTCAGGGGAACAGTGGGTTAACTGCCTCGCTCAGGGGAACAGTGGGTTAACTGCCTCGCTCAGGGGAACAGTGGGTTAACTGCCTTGCTCAGGGGAACAGTGGGTTAACTGCCTTGCTCAGGGGAACAGTGGGTTAACTGCCTTGCTCAGGGGAACAGTGGGTTAACTGCCTTGCTCAGGGGAACAGTGGGTTAACTGCCTCGCTCAGGGGAACAGTGGGTTAACTGCCTCGTTCAGGGGAACAGTGGGTTAACTGCCTCGTTCAGGGGAACAGTGGGTTAACTGCCTCGCTCAGGGGAACAGTGGGTTAACTGCCTTGCTCAGGGGAACAGTGGGTTAACTGCCTTGTTCAGGGGAACAGTGGGTTAACTGCCTTGCTCAGGGGAACAGTGGGTTAACTGCCTTGCTCAGGGGAACAGTGGGTTAACTGCCTTGCTCAGGGGAACAGTGGGTTAACTGCCTTGCTCAGGGGAACAGTGGGTTAACTGCCTTGCTCAGGGGAACAGTGGGTTAACTGCCTTGCTCAGGGGAACAGTGGGTTAACTGCCTTGCTCAGGGGAACAGTGGGTTAACTGCCTTGCTCAGGGGAACAGTGGGTTAACTGCCTCGTTCAGGGGAACAGTGGGGTTAACTGCCTCGTTCAGGGGAACAGTGGGTTAACTGCCTTGCTCAGGGGAACAGTGGGGTTAACTGCCTCGTTCAGGGGAACAGTGGGTTAACTGCCTTGCTCAGGGGAACAGTGGGGTTAACTGCCTCGTTCACGGGAACAGTGGGTTAACTGCCTTGTTCAGGGGAACAGTGGGTTAACTGCCTTGCTCAGGGGAACAGTGGGTTAACTGCCTTGTTCAGGGGAACAGTGGGTTAACTGCCTTGCTCAGGGGCGGAAAGACAGATTTTTACCTTGTCAGACCCATCCTCATTTTTCTCCTATCACAACCATTCAAATCTGTAATTGTTTTAAAGTCTCCATTGGCCTCATGGTGAAATCCCTGAGCGGTTTCCTTCCTCTCCGGCAACTGAGTTAGGAAGGATGCCTTTAACTTTGTAGTGACTGGTGTGTTGATACACCATCAAAAGTGTAATTAATAACTTCACCAAAGGGATATTCAATTATTCTGGGGTGAATTGAAATTGAGAACAACAAAAATAACAACTAACACGTACTTAATAAAAAATGAATGAAATGTTTAAAATATATAACTAATAATAATAATCCAACCTAATACATTTTATGAGGATAAACAACGATCTAGAAAATTGAGTGATTGAACTAATTTAAAGTCGGGTTTTAATCTCCTTGCAATCTCCTCCTATCTTGTTTGAAGAAAGAAAGGTACACTTCTATATGAGTATTAAGCAGCTTGTTGTGATATGGGATGTAATGGATCATGATGAACGGACATCAAAACCATCAGGCAAAATTACGTTCAATGATGAGACAACCCATACGTTCAATGATGAGACAACCCATACGTTCAATGATGAGACAACCCATACGTTCAATGATGAGACAACCCATACGTTCAATGATGAGACAACCCATACGTTCAATGATGAGACAACCCATACGTTCAATGATGAGACAACCCATACGTTCAATGATGAGACAACCCATACGTTCAATGATGAGACAACCCATACGTTCAATGATGAGACAACCCATACGTTCAATGATGAGACAACCCATACGTTCAATGATGAGACAACCCATACGTTCAATGATGAGACAACCCATTCCCTCAAATGTTTCATGTTTAATATGTGCTGCCAGTTACTGCTGATGGTTTGAGCACCGTGCTCAACAATGCCTGCCAAAATGGGTTAAATTGGCCAATGATCAGATACATAAATACATTAAAATCCTCAGATCTAATTCTGTACTAGTCAGGAAACATCGTAGTGGTGTTAGAAGCTTTAGAGAGAGGAAATAACACCGAAAGAGAAGGTAACTAATTCTACACTAAACTTGAATCATCAAAATAGTGTTTTCAACCTTTTCCAGTAGTGCTCTCAGTCCCTGGCAAGGTGTTGCACAAGTAGTGTTACAACACACCATGTAATGCTTCAAAACATCTCAGGATGATGGGTTTCAATACTCCAGCAAAGTTAAGGTTTGTCTCCTTTGCGTTAGTTTTGATGTTACAAAGCACAATGTAGAGAACCCTGTTGTGTGTTTCTCATTGGATTCAAGAGGAATATACATGTTGCTATTTTATGTTATATTAACTGGGTTTTTCTCTCTCTTTCCTCTTTCTTGTGCCTCTGCTTCAACCTACAGTGCCATCCTTTACCTTCACTCCTACAGGTAAGCACTCCTGATAACTCTTGACTTAATTTCATAGCACTTTCTCTATAAAATCTCATAACAGTCCGCCTTTCAATGCAAGACTGCACTCCCTGAGTCACACAGTGATGGCCTGAACAGCTCTAGCAGTCATTCTGCTCAGTCAGTCGGAAGACTCACTCCTTAGTTAAAAATGCTAAGCCACAAGAAAGGGAGCAGTGTGGTGTGAGGTCTAAGGAACTATAACAGAGATGTTTTACCAACTGGTGCAGGCAGTGCGTTCAGAGGTAAGCACTTAAAGAGGAGCGAGCCGTGCCATCCATGCTACTAACAAACTGTTAAAACTGGCGGGGACTTGATCAAAGGGCTGTTGCTGCCTGCCTCTTTGCCTCTGATGGCATTTAGGATGATGACACATCTCCAGTCACATGGACTGATTAGACAGAGCTGTGGACAGGCAGAAAGGAGCGACTGAGGGTAGATGTGAACTGGACTGACACGAACAGAGCACTCTCTCTCTCTCTTTCTGTGTGTTTATCTCTCTCTTTCTGTCTATCTGTCTCTTCTCTCTCACGCTCTCTTTCTCTCTCTCTTTCTGTGTGTTTATCTCTCTTTCACTATTCTCTCTCTCGCTCTCTCTCCCCCCCACTCCTGCCGAGATGCGTGTGTAGTTGGCACTTGTGTCACAACACCTGTGCTCATTCTTGTAAATCAGAGAGAGAGCAAAAGAGAGTGAGAGAGAGAAGAAGAGAGAGAGAGGGGGAGTTATGTGAGGCTTGTGGTTATGGTGACTAATCCCATCTGTGCAGAGCAGAGGCTGTATCTAAACTGTGCGAGTTGTTTTTCTCCTCCTTGTCAGCTTTGGGCCCTAGGATCACGTCTAATAGTTTGAGTGTTTCAGTCCTCTGTTCTGAACTGCTGGAACTCTTTTAGGTGAAACCTATTCAGTCAGCTGGTTAGTTTTGGGCCAGTTCCTTAATGCTTGAGGTTAGAGTTTCTGCTTGTTGAAGTTTACAATCCTAGAAGCTGCCATGACGCTGAATGTAAAGGCAGGATGTTGTCAGTGCTAATCTTCCACTAGATGCTGATTTGAGAGGCACTACAATGGTTTTAGTTGTGGAATTCCTGAATGCGCTGAATGTCCTATATACAGATGCCAAATGTAGACTTTCTCTCTCTCAACAGGAGAGGGGGAGAGCGAGAGAGTGAGAGACTTGCCTTTTTGTCTTTCTTTTATGAAACAATCTAATTTCATTAAAACCTCACCCCCCCTCAAAATAAAACAGCGAAATATATCCTGTACTGCGTACATGTACCATACTCACCTTTCCCTGTACCACACGATACAAAAACACACCACACATCACAATAACCAAAAAACCTCACCACTTCTACAAATGTATTTCCAAAACATCTTCCCCAGCTATACAGACAGCCCCCCAACACACCATATGTCCTGAAACATCTTCCCCAGCTATACAGACAGCCCCCCAACACACCATATGTCCTGAAACATCTTCCCCAGCTATACAGACAGCCCCCCAACACACCATATGTCCTGAAACATCTCCACACTTTTTATCATTTTAGAGAATTCTACCCTAAGACACGCAGAGACCATCCCATTAAATAATAGTAAAGGGTCTGTTATCCCTCCACCTTTGACCCTGTTCCTCCTTGTTAGCCAAATAGCCAACTTTGCCTGAGCAAACAGAATATTCAACAAAACACATTTGACCTTCTCCTTATTTGAATACCTGTATCCCATTATTAACACCCCAACAGTAAAAACCACCCCCAACCTCTCACACAGACATTCCAACAGAGACATTAGTGACATTAACCTGGTGCACACAGAAAACACATGAATCACAGTTTCTCTCATAACACAGAAAGGACACCCCTGCCCGACTCCTGGTTCAACCCGTGCCAACCAGCTGTTAGTGGCCAGGGCTCCATGTAGAACCCTCCACTGGAGGTCCCCTGACCTCTTCGGTACTGGGAGTTTGTAGAGCCCCCTCCAGAGCTGTATACTGTTGACAGAATAGCCGAATTTGGACTTTCCCCACATCCCACCATTGACTCAGAGACTCATACTCCTCTCTTCGCTGCCCCCACCTTTCCCAAAAAGTCTGCAAACCTGAGCACAAAGTGGCATCTTGTAAGAGCTTTGCATTAAACTTCCAATAGGATGCCTGCCGAGGCCCTGGTGAAATAGACAGCTGAGCCACGGTTATGTGATGATCCGAAAACCCCACCGAGAGAATGGTACCGACCAACAGCATATTACTCAGATTCCTGGACACGTAAAAACGTTTACTGTCTTGTGTTGGGATGTTTATTTCTCCAAACATCCACTAGGTTGAACTGATTAATGATGTCCCTTGACACTCCCACTGACACTGAATGAGGCTCTTCCCCATTTCTGTCTTTCGTAAAGTCCATTGTACAGTTCCAGTCCCCGCCGACCACCAGCGTCTCCTCAGGCGCTACTTGTGAGAGTTCCTGTCTAAGACACCCAAATATAACCCCCCTCTCTCTCCCTGTGTTAGGTGCATACACATTTATAAAGACAAAACCCATGTTGTTAATTTCTGCTTTTACAACAAGCAGCCTACCCCTACACACCTCCTTTGAGGAGCACATTTTTACAGACAGACCCGGTACAAAAAGGACTGCCACCCCTGCACTAGAATTTGTCCCATGGCTCAACACACTTGCCCCTTTCCACCAGAGCCCCCAATCGACTTCATTCACCACATCACTATGCATCTCCTGCAGAAACAACACCTGTACTTTTTTTTGTTTTACATATTCACCCAACACACTCCTCTTTCCCGCATCTCTGGCGCCATTTATATTGAGCGAGCCTACCCAAAGAGTCTCCATAAAAAGTGGAAGAAAAGCCAGCAAAGAAAGAGACCAATAGCAAAGCTCAAAAAGCCCCAGTGCAAGAAAGAAACTATACATCTAAACAGTGTCTGAAGGTCGACCTTTACGCACTGTTGTGACCCACTTCCAACCTAAACCGTTTCCTAGGTGAGAGGACACCATGCCCCTCATTTTTCATAGCATGTTTTTCCCCTTGGTCTCATTCAGGAACTTTGTCAGTTCCCTCAACCTGTACTTTGACCCCTCTGCTCGACTGGCTGTCAGCTCCAGGACCCATTGAAGAGGAGTCTGAAGAAAAGGCCTCCTCACCCTCTTCCTCAGACTCACTTTCCTCCTCTCTCCATCTCCCATCCTGACCACCTGCCCTTCCTCTCTGGTCAGGGCCTCCCACCCCAGCACTAGGCAAAGGTTCCTTGGTGCCTTTGACCACCCCAGCCTCTCCCCTCCCAACTTCTTTCTTCTCCCCCTTTTTCCTTTCCGCTTGACACCCTCCTCCTCCCCCCAGTCTCTTACACTTCCCCACTATACTCTCCTCATCCACTAGCATAACCTGACTAGACCCAGTCTCATCTACACCACCATCTCTAGCCTGACTAGACCCAGCCTCATCTACACCACCATCTCTAGCCAGACTAGACCCAGCCTCATCTACACCACCATCTCTAGCCTGACTAGACCCAGCCTCATCTACACCACCATCTCTAGCCTGACTAGACCCAGCCTCATCTACACCAGCATCCATAGCCTGACTAGACCCAGCCTCATCTACACCACCATCTCTAGCCTGACTAGACCCAGCCTCATCTACACCACCATCTCTAGCCTGAATAGTGCCAGCCTCATCTACACCACCATCCATAGCATGACTAGACCCAGCCTCATCTACACCACCATCTCTAGCCTGAATAGTGCCAGCCTCATCTACACCACCATCCATAGCATGACTAGGCCCAGCCTCAGCAACCCCACCATCTCTGGCATGACTAGGCCCAGCCTCTCCTGTCTGTGTCTCATTGCCCCTTGCACGTTGACCTCGATTTACCCCACTGGCGCTTGTACCCTCACCTTGTCTATGACCTTTATGTGGGCACGCAAAGCTCTTATGCCCCAAATCCCCACACTCAAAGCACTGTAGACTATCTGTGCTGGCAACCCCTGCGTAGAGCCCCTCCCCATGTCACACTTTAAAATGCACATTTAGCTGTTGCTCATTGTTATTCAGAAACATAAACACTTGCCTCCGGAACGAAACAGCGTGCTTAATGACATCTGCCTGAAAACCTGCCGACACAAAAACCACTAGCAAACTTACCAAAACGACTCAGCTCTTTCCTGATTTGATCATCCGTAATAAACGGAGGCAAATTTGCAACTACCATCCTTGTCAAAGGGGTAGAAAGAGGCGAAATTGGCACCAACACAACCCTTACAAATATTCCACTAGCAATTATCCTACCAACCAAATGTCTTTCATGAACACAACGACAGCTTTGTTCATTCTGGAAGCAGAATGTATACATTCAGCTCCTACCTGTTGACCGACCGCGAGCAGAACCTCCTCCACCTTAACTCCATTCTCAGGAACACACCTGAATCCATGCCATATCGACAGCGTCTCCTCCACCTTAACTCCATTCTCAGAAACACACCTGAATCCATGCCGTATCGACAGCGTCTCCTCCGCGCTAGGCTGAAAAGCCATCGCGCACACCACACCGTCCAAACCCCAGGAAACTAACTCTGTCCTCTTCCACCCTAATTTTGAAAAAAACCTGTGGATACCGCTTTAAAAAATAGTGCATTAACCCTCCACCGTAGAAAATAAATAATTATATTTGCAATCTCACTCTCCCTCTCTCCCACCATATTGGTCCCGACACACACATACTTCTGGCATTGGTTATCATCAGCTTTCCTCCCCGGATCTGAGGAACGAGAGAAAAGGTTCAACCAGAACTGCACGCCTAACATTGCAAAGTATTCCCTCAGTATAAAAGCGCTGTATTTCCTCACCCATGAAGTTATGAGTCTTTGCAAAACCATGACCAAAGGAATTCAGAGTTTAAAAAAACTATGTCGGTCATTTTTTGATGGGAGTATAAACTCACAAATGAATCTTAGTGAGCCATGTATGTCCTGAGGTCCCAGTGATAGAAACCCAAAGTACTGTACTACTGTACTCAGCCAGCCAGCCAGCCAGCCCAAAAACCCTCCCACCCCTTCCTCAGAGAAGAGATTGTAATTAAAGTTGGAGTTTATCTCTCCTTCACACCGGCAGCTTAAAGCTCCTTGAAAGAGTCCAACTTCCAGCATGCTGCGCTTCAAACACACGCCAACCATGCCAGGAGACCAAAGCACTGTGCAGCCCCCTAAGCCTCCACACACACACACACACACACACACACACACACACACACACACACACACACACACACACACACACACACACACACACACACACAGTGACTCAGTCTGCACCGATCTACACACACGCATACATGCGTAAACATACCACTATCAAAAATACCACACACCGCACACATACAAACACAGGCTTACAGGAGAGCTAAACACACTCCACAGTCCATGTTATTGTGTTTTGATAAGCCTGTTACTCTGATGATGATTGTGATTATGGTGTTCATGTCTGTACCTTTCTCTGTCTCTCTGTTCTCAGTGGCGTACCAGAGAGGGGGAGAGGCTGTCAGCACTGCTGGAAGGTAAGAATACATGTCTACTATGAGAGGGGGTGTTGTCTACATGTATATTTGTCTCTTCTGTATGAATATGAAACATCAAATAAAAGAACATAACATATGGATCATGGTATCATATTCCAAGAGACAGATGGACATTTGGTGAGGAGTGGGTACTTGGTAGAATGTGAGGGAAGGTGTACCTTTCTCTGAAGGACACTAGGGGGAGGGCTTTTACTTCATAAAGCTTACAGCACAGGCAGAGGTGGAGAGGGGAGGAGAGGAGAAGTGAAGGGAGGAGAAGGGAGTACAGGAGAGGGGAGGGAGAGGAGGAAGGAAATGGGAAGGAGAGGAAAGAGGAGGGAGGGAGGGAGGTGATGGAAAAGAAGGGAGGAGTTCAGAGGGGAGAAGAGGGGAGGGAGAGGAGAAGAGAAGAGGGGATGGGAGCAGAGGAGACGGGAAGGAGGTGCAGAAAGTACTTTGATACCAGCAGGAACAAATGATTGTCTCATTTGCCCAAACCCCTATCCTCCTCATCCCACAGAGAAGAGCACCATGTCTGGCCACAAGGCTGTGCCATAGCATCATCTCTAACATACACAGAGATGGCGATAGTTGAGTTTGCACACACCCTACTCTTTAGAATGGAGGGCCCTATGTAAATAGATGGGAGGAATGATACAGGAGAGGGTGTGACAGTGACCAGTAGCCTATGCGTTGTTTTCCAGACTACCTACTAGTCTCGCGTACTGAGACACTCATACATTCAGACACTGATGTTATAGTCTCCTCGATCATCTAGAACCCACGTTGATGGCAGTGTATCTACAGACTTGTTTGAATTAAAGCAGTGTTTTGGTATTGTCCCCTCTGGTTGCCTATTGTTCCATAGCCGTTATGTGTCTATCTATACAATCATGTTATTACCCTGCTCTGTGATTGAGTCAGGTCTACTGCCTGAACATGGGAGCTCTGCTCAAAGACAATGTCCATTCTCTACATATCTCCACTGAACCACTCAGATGATTGAGGAGCCATTTTGAGATTGTATTTGTCTCTCCAAGACAAATGTGTTCACTACTCAAAGTGAATGTGGAGACTGTAAGCGGAGACTAAGTCATCTGAATAGGAAACGGGGAAAAAACGCAGTACAATGCGAATGTCTGACAGGTTGGATTGTTCCAGTGGTAGTGATGGGAGAGAAATAACAGTTAAAGGCTTTTGTGATGTTTGTGCTAGTATAGCCTTTGGGCTCTAATAGATCACCCCATTTGATGAGAAGTATAAGGCTATTTAGTCTGGCTGCTTCAAATGTAAAATGCTTCAAATGTAAAATGTCGATTGTTTGATTGTTTGATCGTTAGGCTGTTGGTCGACCGAGACTGTTTTAGTTGAGCAGTAACAAATATATATATATATATATATATATATATATATATATATATATATACAATACCAGTCAAAAGTTCTAGAACACCTACTCATTCAAAGGTTTTTCTTTATTTTTACTATATTCTACATGTGGAATGCTAGTGAAGACATTAAAACTATGAAATAACACATATGGAACCATGAAGTAACCAATAAAGTGTTAAACACATCACAATATATGTTATATTTCAGATTCTTCAAAGTAACCACCCTTTGTCTTTATGACAGCTTTGCACAATCTTGGCATTCTCTCAACCAGCTTCACCTGGAAGTATTTTCCAACAGTCTTGAAGGAGTTCCCACATATACTGAGCACTTGTTGGCTGCTTTTCATTCACTCTGCAGGCCTGACTCATCCCAAACCATCTCAATTTGGTTGAGGTTGGGGGATTGTGGAGGCCAGGTCATCTGATGCAGTACTCCATCACTCTCTTTCTTGGTAAAATAGCCCTTACACAGCCTGGAGGTGTGTTGGGTCATCATCCTCTTGAAAAATGATAGTCCCACTAAGCCCAAACCAGATGGGATGGCGTATCGCTGCAGAATGCTGTGGTAGCCATGCTGGTTAAATGTGACTTGAATTCTAAATAAATCACAGACAGTGTCACCAGCAAAGCACCCCCACACCCTAACATCTCCTCCTCCATGCTTTATGGTGGGAAATACACATGCGGAGATCATCCGTTCACCCACACCGGGTCTCACAAAGACACTCCAGACCAAAGGACAGATTTCCACCGGTATTTGAAATGCATTCCAGGTGACTACCTCATGAAGCTGGTCAAGAGAATGCTAAGAGTGTGCAAAGCTGTCATCAAGGCAAAGGGTGGCTATTTGAAGAATCTCAAATATAAAATAGATTTGTTTAACACTTTTTTTGTTACTACATGATTCCATATGTGTTGTTTCATAGTTTTGATGTCTTCACTATTATTCTACAATATAGAAAATAGTAAAAATAAAGAAAAACCCTTTTGACCGGTAGTGTATATGTATTTGCGCCCATCTCAGTGAACTAATCCATTGTGGAGGCCTAGACTAATTTATGCTTGATCTGAAAATATGGTCGAAGGCTCCATATGGAGGGTGTGACACAATTGTGGAGCCTCCAGAGGCATGCAGAGGTCAACTCCAGCTCTGTACCGTGTTGCCATGCTCCTCCAAAGTTGTATAACAATGTGGAGGGCTCTGTATAGCTCCGCATTGAAAAGATAGGTTGACTGTAGGTGGTGGCGTTACATCCTGTATAAACACAAACTCACTTCCTTGACAACAGCACTGCACTGCTCTGCGAAGCGTGTGAAGTATGAATGCCCTGACTTCTGCTGAGGCCATATCACCGTAAATGCTGCATCACCAATGCAGACGTCGGATTGACCATGTGGCCAGATGAACAATGCACTTCTCTCTCCAGAATGTGCTCTCTCCCGCCAATTTGTCCACATTCATTGTTTTCATAACTTCATTGTGTGAATTGTTTGCATTGATTGTTAGTGTCTATCAATTCTCCATTACATACATCCCCAGCAGTACATTTACTGTTAATTCCTATCATTTCTAATCTACAATGTTTGTTACTTTGGTTACGGTTGTTTCTTTTAATGCGTTCAATATTATTATTCCAGTCTTCCTGTTCTCATTGTCTGAGTGGACACATTGTTTGCAGAGTGCACAACCTATGCTACAATTGTGAGAAAAAAGTTGTGGTTTATTTAATTCCATATCCGAGTTCTGTCAATTTAGTCATTGTCTTTTGTTTGGAGAGCTCCTGTCAATGTTGAGTACAGTCATGCACGCATAGAAGTAGGCCTAAAGATTACCAGGCCTGATTATACATAGAAGTAGGCCTAAATATTACCAGGCCTGATTATACATAGAAGTAGGCCTAAAGATTACCAGGCCTGCGCGCAAGAAGGCATATTAATGTGCTCATTTGGGGATCTGATAGTATTTCTGATTGGCTTAATGCACCACCACTAATGACCTGTGGAGCTTCTCAAAGTAATGTTTTCTTCACCTCAAACAGCAAGCAAACAAAGTCTATTTTTACATAAATTGAGAATTACAATCCTCTTCCTCTGATCCGGTGGAAATGACATTAAATAGGCTTCTTATCTTGACTTGGACTGAAATATGTTCCGGGACTCATTTTGGGTGTTGGTACTGTTTATGTTTAGGTGCAGGAGCTCCACAATACTTTTGAGCTAATATTCTATGAGAAGAACAGGAGCCCAAGCAGTAGAACATTTGAGGTGCTGGTACTCAGCTCCGGTGAACTCCTGCCCAAGTCAAGCACTGCTTCTTATCCCTTGCGAGCAAATAGCCTACAGCTGTGTCTGTCCCAAGCTCACTGACAGGGAAACTCTGAGGGCCCAGAATAATTTATACAATGTTGCCAGTTTGCTTTCACAATCTTCGGGCTGGACCCAAAGTTGATATAATGTTTAAAGTTCGTTGCAGACAGGCCATGTGTAGCCAATATGATTCATAGGATATTTATTTTTATCAGGATATTTTCTACCTGCAGTACAGGCTGCAATGATTTTATATAGTTTGCAATAGAATATACTTTTAAGGTTTGTGTCATTTTCATTTACATATAATATTTATTAACCACATGACAGTAATTTTGAGATATGAAGACGTTATTCTAAATTATATTAAACTGCTTCATGAAAATGTGCATGCGAAGACCATACCTGGCACACAGATCGGTAGAAATGGAGAGACTGAAAAATTGCTTCTATTTCAAGGCCATCAGACTGTTAAACAGCCGTCACTAACACAGAGAGGCTGCTGCCTACATACAGACTTGAAATCATTGGCTATTTTAATAAATAGATCACTAGTCACTTTTAAAATGCCACTTTAATAATGTTTACCTATCTTCCATTACTCATCCCATATGTATATACTGTATTTTTATACCATCTATTGCATCTTGCCTGTGCCGCTCGGATATCGCTCATCCATATATTTATATGTACATATTCTTATTCCATCCCTTTAGATTTGTGTGTATTAGGGAGATGTTGTGGAATTGTTAGATTACTTGTTAGATATTACTGCACTGTCAGAACTAGAAGCACAAGCATTTTGCTACACTCGCAATAACATCTGCTAACCATATGTATGTGACCAATAAAATTGTATTTTATTTGGCAGAATCTGTGAAAGCCAGCCGGAGTGGGAGGAGAATAGTTGGGTCTCGTTATGTTTTTTTTCTTCTTGTTATCTACATCTCTGGTGCACTCTTGAGGCATCAAACCGTAAGCTTAAAGCATCAGACAAGCTCAATGCATGTAGTTAATTTTATTAAAACACATCGGGTGTGTCTATATATTAAAAATGACACGTTTAAAAATGTTAAGCAATCGATTGGTCGAAAGAAGAGACGGCTTTCGGTTGACAAAGATTTTTTTTTGTCAGGGACAGCCCTAACGAGCAGAGAGCTGGTAGTCTGTTCAGACAGCAGAGAGATGGTAGTCTGTTCAGACAGTAGAGAGATGGTAGTCTGTTCAGACAGCAGAGAGATGGTAGTCTGTTCA
Organism: Salmo trutta; assembly: GCF_901001165.1. Taxonomy (NCBI): domain Eukaryota; kingdom Metazoa; phylum Chordata; class Actinopteri; order Salmoniformes; family Salmonidae; genus Salmo; species Salmo trutta. Next base: position 78,302,137 of record NC_042969.1, read on the forward strand.
GACAGCAGAGAGATGGTAGTCTGTTCAGACAGCAGAGAGATGGTAGTCTATTCAGACAGCAGAGAGATGGTAGTCTGTTCAGACAGCAGAGAGATGGTAGTCTGTTCAGACAGCAGAGAGATGGTAGTCTGTTCAGACAGCAGAGAGATGGTAGTCTGTTCAGACAGCAGAGCTGTAGTCTGTTCAGACAGCAGAGAGATGGTAGTCTGTTCAGACAGCAGAGAGATGGTAGTCTGTTCAGACAGCAGAGAGATGGTAGTCTGTTCAGACAGCAGAGAGATGGTAGTCTGTTCAGACACCAGAGAGCTGGTAGTCTGTTCAGACAGCAGAGAGATGGTAGTCTGTTCAGACAGCAGAGAGATGGTAGTCTGTTCAGACAGCAGAGAGATGGTAGTCTGTTCAGACAGCAGAGAGCTGTAGTCTGTTCAGACGGTGTAAAGGAGATAGAAACCAGGACAGGAGATGGATATCCTGCTGTACTCCTCTTCTGAAGCACGTAGTGGGAAAGTTGAGATGTCCATGACCTCCTTTGATCTCAGTTCCGTTCAGTACTTTCAGTCCTTGAGTGTAGTTGTGTATTTATACGAAACTTTAAAAGGATGATAAAGATGTTCTGTGACACCATGGAATCTACTGGCGGAGCGTTTGTGGTGCATGCCGGGAGTGAATTCTATCTGGCTTTGTAATCCGAGCGGATCGCTAATGCTCACGATGGGTCAGTGAAACATTGTCATTGGCCATGGACAAGTCAAGCGCACATAATCTATTTAGCTGAGCTTTCCTCTAATACGCATCCAAGGCCAATGGAGCAGGGAGAGAAAGGTGAGAGAGAGAGAGAGAGAGAGAGAGAGAGGGAAGGAAGGAGAGGGAGTGATATTTTCTTAAAAACAACAGCCTAGGACCTAGCCATAGGGAATTGTGACAATTTCAAAATAATAATTTAGTATTGACTGAATCCCCATCGATCTGCATAAAACCTGTGTTACAGTGGTGCAGCATGTTCCATTGTTAGTCAGTGTTGACTGTTTTGTGCCCCATCCTTCCAGGCCAGGTTTGCTGAACATTGGGGAGTCTGCTACCCAGCCCTGGTTGGCTGATACCTGGCCCAACTCCTGCTCCAATCACAATGACTGTAGCATGAACTGCTGCACCGCAGGACAGGGCAACAGTGACAGCAACCTGGCTACATACAGCCGCCCAGGTGAGTACGCTACGCACTGGAATAACTCACCCAAACATAAACTGTACTAAAACAGTTATCAAAATAACTCTGAGGCATCATGCCCATAGGGGGCATAGGGGCACGTGCCCCCTCAGATTTGTCCCGTTAAAATGTTTTTATAGTAATAATAATATCACACATATATATGCACTACCAGACAAAAGTTTGGACACACTTACTCATTCGAGGGTTTTTCTTTATTTTTACTATTTTCTACATTGTAGAATAATAGTGAAGACATCAAACTATGAATAACACATATGGAATCATGCAATAACCAAAAAAGTGTTAAACAAATCAAAAATATATTTTAAATTTGAAACTCTTCGAAGTAGCCACCCTTTGCCTTGATGACAGCTTTGCACACTCTTGGCATTCTCTCAACCAGCTTCATGAGGTAGTCACCTGGAATGCATTTCATTTAACAGGTGTGTCTTGTTAATTTGTGCAATTTATTTCCTTATTAATGCGTTTGAGCCAATCAGTTGTGTTGTGACAAGGTACGGGTGTTATACAGAAGATAGCCCTATTTGGTAAAAGACCAAGTCCATATTATATCAAGAACAGCTCAAATAAGCAAAGAGAAACAACAGTCCATCATTACTTTAAGACATGAAAGTCAGTCAATCCGGAAAACTTCAAGAACTTTGAAAGTTTCTTCAAGTGCTGTCACAGAACCCAGGAAGCGCTATGATGAAACTGGCTCTCATGTGGACCACCACAGGATTGGAAGACCCAGAGTTACCTCTGCTGCAGAAGATAAGTTCATTAGGGGTACCAACCTCAGAAATTGCAGCCCAAATAAATGCTTCACAGAGTTCAAGTAACAGACACATCTCAACATCAACTGTTCAGAGGAGACTACGTGAATCAGGCCTTCATGGTCAAATTTCTGCAAAAAAACACTACCAAAAGACACCAGTAAGAAGAAGAGACTTGTTTGGGTCAAGAAACACAAGCAATGGACATTAGACCAGTGGAAATCTGTCCTTTGGTCTGGAGTCCAAATTTGAGATTTTTGGTTCCAACCGTCGTGTCTTCGTGAGACGCAGAGTAGGTGATCTCAGCATGGAGGAGGAGGTGTGGGGGTGTGGGGGTGCTTTGCTGGTGACACTGTCTGTGATCTATTTCAAATTCAAGGCACACTTAACCAGCATGGCTGCCACAGCATTCTGTGGCGATACAGTGAGGGAAAAAAGTATTTGATCCCGTGCTGATTTTGTACGTTTGCCCACTGACAAAGAAATGATCAGTCTATAATTTTAATGGTAGGTTTATTTGAACAGTGAGAGACAGAATAACAACAAAAATCCAGAAAAACGCATGTCAAAAATGTTATTACATGATTTGCATTTTAATGAGGGAAATAAGTATTTGACCCTTCTGCAAAACATGACTTAGTACTTGGTGGCAAAACCCTTGTTGGCAATCACAGAGGTCAGACGTTTCTTGTAGTTGGCCACCAGGTTTGCACACATCTCAGGAGGGATTTTGTCCCACTCCTCTTTGCAGATCTTCTCGAAGTCTTTATGGTTTCGAGGCTGACGTTTGGCAACTCGAATCTTCAGCTCTCTCCACAGATTTTCTATGGGATTAAGGTCTGGAGACTGGCTAGGCCACTCCAGGACCTTAATGTGCTTCTTCTTGAGCCACTTCTTTGTTGCCTTGGCCGTGTGTTTTGGGTCATTGTCATCCACAACCCATTTTCAATGCCCTGGCTGAGGGAAGGATCTTCTCACCCAAGATTTTACGGCACGTGGCCCCGTCCATCGTCCCTTTGATACGGTGAAGTTGTCCTGTCCCCTTAGCAGAAAAACACCCCCAAAGCATAATGTTTTCACCTCCATGTTTGACGGTGGGGATGGTGTTCTTGGGGTCATAGGCAGCATTCCTCCTCCTCCAAACACAGCGAGTTGAGTTGATGCCAAAGAGCTCCATTTTGGATGGTCCTAGCTGCCTTGAGATCATTGACAAGATCCTACCGTGTAGTTATGGGCTGATTCCTCACCGTTCTCATGATCATTGCAACTCCACGAGGTGAGATCTTGCATGGAGCCCCAGGCCAAGGGAGAATGACAGTTATTTTGTGTTTCTTCCATTTGCGAATAATCGTACCAACTGTTGTCACCTTCTCACCAAGCTGCTTGGCAATGGTCTTGTAGCCCATTCCAGCCTTGTGTAGGTCTACAATCTTGTCCCTGACATCCTTGGAGAGCTCTTTGGTCTTGGCCATGGTGGAGAGTTTGGAATCTGATTGATTGATTGCTTCTGTGGACAGGTGTCTTTTATACAGGTAACATTCTGAGATTAGGAGCACACCCTCTAAGAGTGCGCTCCTAATCTCAGCTCGTTACCTGTATAAAAGACACCTGGGAGCCAGAAATCTTTCTGATTGAGAGGGGTCAAGTACTTATTTCCCTCATTAAAATGAAAATCAATTTATAACATTTTTGACATGCGTTTTTCAGGATTTTTTGTTGTTGTTATTCTGTCTCTCACTGTTCAAATAAATCTACCATTAAAATTATAGACTGATAATTTCTTTGTCAGTGAGCAAACGTACAAAATCAGCAGGGGATCAAGTACTTTTTTCCCTCACTGTACGTCATCCAATCTGGTTTGCACTTGGTGGGACTATAATTTGTTTTTCAACAGGACAATGACCCAGCACACCTCCAGGCTGTGTAATTGCTATTTGACCAAGGAGGAGAATGATGGAATGCTGCATCAGATGACCTGGCCTTCACAATCACCCAACCTGAACCCAATTGAGATGGTTTGGGATGAGTTGGACCGCAGAGTGAAGGAAAAGCAGCCAACAAGTGCTCACCATATGTGGGAACTCCTTCAAGACTGTTGGAAAAGCACTCCAGGTGATGCTGGTTGAGAAAATGTCAAGAGTGCAAAGCTGTCATCAAGGCAAACGGTGGCTACTTTGAAAAATCAACTATATTTTTTGGTTACTACATGATTCCATGTTTGTTATTTCATAGTGATGATGTCTTCACTATTATTCTACAATGTAGAACATATTACAAATAAATAAAAACCCTTGAATGAGTAGGTGTGTCCAAACTTTTGACTGGTAGTGTATATATTATTATTAATTTGTTTTGTGTTAGCTTTTTCTTTGTAATACTACTAGCCACTTAGAATTGTTAAAAGTTGGCTTTAGCTAGCCCAGATAGGTTCCCAATCTCATACCAAGTTTGGCAGACTTCAGAAAAGCAAGCAATAGCTAAATATATTGAAAAATATTTTACCCAGATTCTAGCAGAGATAAAGACAAGCATATTTAATAATAATTTTCCAAAAAAAGAACTACCTGGAGGATACAGACAGCTCAAGAGGTATGCTTAGATATGCAGAAAAAGAAACATATTTCAGGGTCAGATGGCCTAGCCCCCATCAGGACCACCACCCAGACATTCTCACAGACTTTGTGCCTCCTCAGATTTCCAGGGTGCATAACTCACGCACCTGCTCTCAAAACAAAGCATAGATAAGAATCATAAAAACAAGCGGATCTACTTGGTAGAAAACAGAAAGAAGTGAAATCCCATATCTGGGTTAGCTCCCTGGAGTCTCTCTATACTTCTCTCCTTGAGAGGTCTCTGGAAGAAAAACCTGGGATATGTGGCTTAGGAGTAGGAGTAGGAGTAGTGTGTGTGTTTGATTTATTTCAGGTTAAAGCAGGGTTGTTTTAGGCAGGAAATAAAAGGAGTGCGCTGGAAGGTCCTTATTGGTTTACTCTGCTGCAAATCGAATTGCTCTGCTAATTTCCATACTGTTGTTATAGCCAATAATGTCATTCCCACTAAGTGCTCAGTTATTTAAGAAATGTGGAGCAATGGTTGAGGTCAGGGCAGGACTACAGACTGCAGCCAACACTGGATGGAGAGATGGAGAGATGGGTGGAAAGAGAGAGAGAGAGAGGGGGGGGTACCTGGAAGAGTGCATAGAAAGAAAGGCAACAGAGGAGGAAAAGAACAATGGGGGAGGATAAGTAGCATACACAGAGATAAAGGAAGAGAGAAAGAGCGAGGGAGTGGGGAGAAAAGTAAAGAGAGCAGAAGAGATGATGGACAGTGATGGAGACAGAGAGGGAGATATGGTATACCTCCAGCTGGCCTCTCAGTCAGCAGTTCTTTCTATAAACAATACGGAGTGAGTTTGGCTCTGAAGTCCGATGGACACACACACACACACACATACACACATACACACACACACACACACACACACACACACACACACACACACACACACACACACACACACACACACACACACACACACACACACACATACACACATACACACATACACACACACACACACACACACACACACACACACACACACACACACACACACACACACAATCAAAAGAGCAAAGTTTTCACACTGTACAGAGATAAAGGACCAACAGCTGTCAGAGGGGGGAGAGGTATGGCTCTTGGTGCAGGGTGGGGACAAGGGATTTGAGGTTACACACACATAGGTAGGACTTAACTACAAGCCTTGGACCTGACCCCAGCTCTGAACCTCCCTTTGACATCAGTAGGCTTAGAGGTTGAGCTAAAGTAAAAGAGATGTGGCTATACAGGACAGTCATTTGAACACGTGGCCCATACTACACTAGTGTAGTATTGCCTACCCACTCATTGATTCATTTACATTGTTGGTTTCAACCGTCTCCCCAAACAGGCTTACCCACTCTCTTATTATAGCAGATGTAGTGTTGTACTAAGTGCTGTGCTACCGCTGGGTTAAGCGTCTTTCTCAAGGACAAAGAAACACTGTACCCATCAAATACATACCCAACTTCTAAAGTTATCCATCACAGTCAACAAGAGAAAACCTAATCCGACGCTTCATTCCGTGCTGTGTTTAACTTTTCCCTAACATTGGTTTAACTTTTCCCTGACAATGTGTGAGTTTGTTTGAGAAGGGGTAATATGCTAAAAGCACTTCTCACTCATCCCCAGTATAAGACGTTAAGGAGCCTGGTGCTGGCTGCTTTGTGTGGCCAACCTAAACCCTGCGGCTAGGTGACAGAGTCAAGGGACACGAGTTAATGTCCCTTTATCTACCACATAGGGGCCCTTTCTCCACATCTACCTCTGAAGTGCCTCAGATATCCCTCGGTTCTTGGTAATGTGAGGCTCACGTGCGCTCGGTTGTTCCACCTACAGCCGTCCTTGATATTTACCGCAAGCCTTGCTCTCAGATCTGCTGGAGGATTTGAATATTTTATGAGCCAGGGAACATTGGATCTGACAGTGGAGCTTTGTTCTTTGCTGCACGCTTCCTTCCAACCTTCTGATACAGACATGTTCCACTGTCCTTCTCAATGAGCAAAGCCTCCTCGTCTGGCGTCTGACGGGGAGGATAGACACGCCACCCACGTTGAGCTGTGGATAAGACGGAGACATTATTGAGACAGAAGGACAGAGAGCGCAGACAGTGGAAGTATAATAAAGCTCCAGTCACTCAACTGAAGCAGCTAGGGATAGCTGACGTACATAATGAACTGTAGTTTGCACTGAAATATATATATATATATATATATATGTCTAGACTGAAGGCACAGTGATCTGTTGAAAGGTACAAATGACTTGGGCTGATTTATTTCTGTGTCATTCTGAAATGTTAATCTTTTCATCTTATTTTTTATCGGAATGTGATGCCAGTGAATACAAATGAATTCAATGCCATTTGTGCAGTTCATGCACTTGGCAAACGTCTTCTTCTGAACCTAGCTATAGAAGCTAGTCTGGTCTTTGACTAAACCCTGCACCCTGCACCCGCTCCCCATGTTATCCAGCCGACTGCATCGCCAACTATAACAACCAGATGGAGAGCAAACAGACCAACCTGATGGTGCCGGAGGGAGGAGTGTACGGAGACGTGGACCTCTCCAACAAGATCAACGAGATGAAGACCTTCAACAGCCCCAACCTGAAGGACGGACGCTTCGTTGGGCCAGGTGGACCAGGGGGACAGCCCACCCCGTACGCCACCACACAGCTCATCCAGTCGTCTATCCTGGGCAACAACATCAACACAGATAGAGACAGAGGGAGTGGAGGAGGAGGGGGAGGAGGAGGGGGAGGGGAGATGAACGAGAAACACGGCTGGAAACCCACCCCGGTTCAGCTGCAGAAGCAACAGGAAATGACCTCACAGCTTCACCAGTATAACATCATGGAGCAGAACAAGCTAAACAAGGGTGAGTGTGTGGTGGGAGTCAGTGGAGGTTAGGAGGTCAAAACATAGCCACCTTCCATCTTTCTTTCTTCCCTTCTTTCTCTCCCTTTATCTCTGTGGATGGACCCATCCTGCTGAAGAATGTTACTTTTTTCACTCGCTTCCCTGCTGCCCCACATTCAGTCATATTGATAGAGACCATCATCAGTCTCTCTCTCATTGTCTGTTATGCATTTACTTAGCTACTCTTTCCTCTCTGTTTTCATATATAATCTCTGCTCTACATTCTGGGTCAGTTTCAGTCTGGGTTGCTCTTCATGGGTAAAGTCACGTAGGTGTAAGGATTTTCTCCAGGTGTCTGGTATCTGAAGGAGAGAGAAACATTTCTGTTGGAACTGACAGGCACTGAACTAAACTGTCGTCACCTTGTTCTTACCTGCAGAAAAGGGTTGTTTCTTTAGTAACACCGTTTTCAGTTTGGTCATGGTCTCTTGTATGGAACAGAAATTGCATGTCTTCTCTCTCAGCACTATTAGGAAGACAACCTCCAGTTAATGCATGACAGTACACCAGACTGTTAGTTGTGACAGTTTAACATTACATTTCAACTTATTGGAGGTGTATGACACACATTTAAACACTTCGCTGGTTAAGATCATTATTTAGATGTGTTGTTACATTATGTTAGCCTAACTGTGATCAGTAGTCAGTTCAACTCTAACAGTCTCTATGCATCTTTTGATATCATAATGTCCCCTTCTGTCCTTCATTTTCATAAGCTATCTGTACTTTTCTAATGCGATAATGTAGTGTATGCTGCCCTGCGACCCACCTTCATCATGCTTACCATCCTCCTCCTCTCCCCTACCAGACCACTATAGAGGAGGGGACAGTCCCATGGCTTCCACCATCCTCTATAACCAGGCCCACGAGGCCCACACAGGGGGATCCTACAACAGCTCTGACCGCGGCAGCAGCAGCACCTCCGGTGAGAGAGGGGGGAAGGAGGGGGGACAGGGACAGACAGGGGTTCTCATATCCACAGCCAGATGGCTGGTGTTTTACTGCCTGGATGTTCAGTCAATCGCTCTTGTTGTTGTTGTTTCCAGTTCATTATTATTTCTATAAAACCACTTAATCACTTTCAACCAAAAGCTCCATTTCTAAATCATTATTTTCCTCAAAAGCAATAAATCATAGTGGGACTAATAATGCATGATGCTTTAAAATTGTAATTTTGATTAATTTCCATGTCAGTCTTTTGAAGAGAAATGAAAAGCAGCCTTCAGTGGAGGGAAAATGGAGAACATAAAGAAAGAGAAGAGAAACATGACAACAATGGGATGAGAAACATCAGGCTTCAGTTTCCAGTCTGTGTGTCAGTTCCCATTCTGTGTGCTCCCATTCTGTGTGTTCCCATTCTGTGTGTTCCCATTCTGTGTGTTCCCATTCTGTGTGTTCCCATTCTGTGTGTTCCCATTCTGTGTATTTCCAGTCTGTGTGTGTTTCCAGTCTGTGTGTGTTTCCCAGTCTGTGTCAGTTTCCCAGTCTGTGTGTGTTTCCCAGTCTGTGTCAGTTTTCCAGTAAATGTCAGTTTTCCAGTAAATGTCAGTTTTCCAGTAAGTGTCAGTTTTCCAGTAAGTGTCAGTTTCCCAGTCTGTGTGTGTTTCCAGTCTGTGTCAATTTCCAGTCTGTGTGTGTATACATGTGCTGAAGTTTAAGTGTGTGTGAGCAAAATTCAATCCCATGGGCTGTTAACAGAAAATGAAATACCTTGTTTATGAGTGTTTTTCTGTCTTGTGAGCTAGTCACTGGACCTTTTATTTGGTTCTTCCTTGTTGCTCAGACAGTTTTTTGTAAAAAAACATTCATTTACCGTCCCCTTCATTGCTGCGAAGAGGAGGATAATCTCATCAGAGCTGCAGTGTTTGTTTCTGGACAAGGACTAATGACACACACATTCCAGAGGGAATGCAACACTGCCTCCATAACGCCCAGGATCCATTCTGATATTGTATATGAAGTTCAGCTCATTAAAGAGCAGCCCTCTGTGCTCGCTGAGCTCACAGCTCATTGGTTTCTCATTCTAATTGGCTGCTGTTAATTGGCCTCTGATGTTTTCTGCTTTTTTTTCACGTTTTTCTATTTTCTCTTGGCAATGGTGAACATTAGTTGAAAAATGACTGTGTTTTTGATGGCATGGCTGGCATTAATTAAACCTTGAGAGATAATGTGCGTGGTGCATTTTCGCGACGTCCATAAAGAAAGGGGGTGCCATTAGCTGACATGCTCTCGTGTAAAATGATAATTATTTTATCTGTGTAAATCTTGCGCTGTAATTAGCCCTGTTTGTTCCTATTTTATTATCTGCTGTCGATGTATTAATTTCACTGCTGATTTAACGTGCATCAAGAATGTAGATGGTTGTGAGACAGAGGAGGATGTGGGAGTGGGGATGTGTGTTTCTGACTGAAGGACTTCTTTGTTCATGTTTTTGCAGGGAGTCAAGGTCAACAGAAGGGAGTGCGCACGCCCAAACTACCCAAACAGAGCGCAATGAACTGGGCTGACCTTCTACCTCCTCCCCCTGCTAACCCACCTCCCTGCCACAACATAGAGGAGTACTCCCTGTCCATGGACGAGAGGTGGGACATGTCTACACACACACACACACACACACCTCCCTGCCACAACATAGAGGAGTACTCCCTGTCCATGGACGAGAGGTGGGACCTGTCTACACACACACACACACACACACACACACACACACACCTCCCTGCCACAACATAGAGGAGTACTCCCTGTCCATGGACGAGAGGTGGGACATGTCTACACACACACACACACACACACACACACACACACACACACACACACACCTCCCTGCCACAACATAGAGGAGTACTCCCTGTCCATGGACGAGAGGTGGGACATGTCTACACACACACACACACACACACACACACACACACACCTCCCTGCCACAACATAGAGGAGTACTCCCTGTCCATGGACGAGAGGTGGGACATGTCTACACACACACACACACACACACACACACACACACACACACCTCCCTGCCACAACATAGAAGAGTACTCCCTGTCCATGGACGAGAGGTGGGACATGTCTACACACACACACACACACACACACACACACACCTCCCTGCCACAACATAGAGGAGTACTCCCTGTCCATGGACGAGAGGTGGGACATGTCTACACACACACACACACACACACACACACCTCCCTGCCACAACATAGAGGAGTACTCCCTGTCCATGGACGAGAGGTGGGACATGTCTACACACACACACACACACACACACACACACACACACACACACACACACACACACACACACACACACACACCTCCCTGCCACAACATAGAGGAGTACTCCCTGTCCATGGACGAGAGGTGGGACATGTCTACACACACACACACACACACACACACACACACACACACACACACACACACACACACACACACACACACAGACACCTCCCTGCCACAACATAGAGGAGTACTCCCTGTCCATGGACGAGAGGTGGGACATGTCTACACACACACACACACACACACACACACACACACACACACACACACACACACACACACACACACACACACACACACACACACACCTCCTTGCCACAACATAGAGGAGTACTCCCTGTCCATGAACGAGAGGTGGGACATGTCTACACACACACACACACACACACACACACACACACACACACACACACACACACACACACACACACACACACACACACACACACACACACCTCCCTGCCACAACATAGAGGAGTACTCCCTGTCCATGGACGAGAGGTGGGACATGTCTACACACACACACACACACACACACACCTCCCTGCCCCTCGACCCTTTCCTTCCATTTACTGAAAGAGTGTCAAATTTGCCCTAAGCATTTTTGTTCTATTGTGTATCAATGCTAGGTTCATGTCAAACCTTTTCCTTTACCTTGGTAGCAGCACAACATGAATATGTACTAGCGATATTGTTCCAGCTATGAATGTTATTGTCACGTTGAGTGACATCCAACTAATCAGCGTGTTTCACTGTGTTGACAGCTATGACCCAGACATGCAGTGCTCCCTGCCCCCCTCCCGCATGTACCTGCAGCCAGACGAGCTGGAGGAGGAGGAGGAGGAGGAGGAGGAGGAGATGGAGAGGGGTCCCACTCCACCTGTCAGAGGGGCTGCCTCGTCCCCCGCCGCGGTGTCCTACAGCCACCAGTCCACAGCCACCCTCACCCCCTCTCCCCAGGATGAGCTGCAACCCATGCTCCAAGACACAGCAGACAGCGTGGGCTCTGGACACAGGTACTGGGGGGTGTTATTATGGATTCAAATGGACTCTGATTGGCTGATATACAGTGGGTATCATAAGTATTCACCCCCCTTAGAATGTTTCACATTCTATTGTGTTACAAAGTGGGAATTAAATATATTTAATTGTAATTTTTTGGGGTCATTGATCTACACAAGATACTCCATAATGTTAAAGTGAAAATAACATTCTATACATTTTAAATAAAATGAAAATAATAATAACTAAAATATGGTCGTTGCATAAGTATTCACCCCATAAATGAGTTCAGTTAGACCTAAATGACAGAGTGAAACATATACAGAATCAAATATACTGAATCATAATGTATCAAAGAATATATCAAAACATGCAAGGCACTAAAGTCATGCAAAGAGGTGTTTCTAAAATATATTCTTAGTACTTATCTATTCAAGGTGTATTATTGATTTATGTTTCATTCATCTTTTGTGTAGATCGTTGACAAAAAAATTATACTAAATATATTTTAATCCCACTTTGTAAAACAATAAATGGGTGATACCAACTGTAGTAATGATTTCAGTAGTCTCTGCAAAAAATGCAATCATATTTTATAATTGATTTATATAATTGATTTCTCATACCCTACATTAAGAACATGTCTCCTGCTGTTTCAGACGCAATGCAGTGAGCCCCCCTCCCCGGCCCCTCTCCCCCTCACACACCTACGGCTACATCTCCAGCCCTCTGTCCCTGGACACAGACGGCATGGAGGAAGAGGAGGAGGAGGAGGAAGGGGACGAGACAGACGCGGAGGTGGCCAAGGTGCACCACCACCACACCCACACCCACCTTCCCCACCCCCATCACCCCCAGCAGATGCACCCCAGGAGGCTGCTGCTGCGGGGCCTGGAGCAGACGCCAGCCTCCAGCATGGGGGACCTGGAGAGCTCTGTGACGGGCTCCATGATCAACGGCTGGGGTTCGGCATCCGAGGAGGATAACGCCTCGTCAGGGCGCTCCAGCGCCGTCAGCTCCTCAGACGGATCCTTCTTCACAGACGCTGACTTCGCCCAGGCAGTCGCGTCTGCTGCAGAGTATGCAGGCCTGAAGGTGGCCAAGTACACCAACCCCACGCAAGGCCAGGAGGGAGGCCCCGGAGGTAAGCACATCTATTCCTCACTAATATATTGTCACTTTATCAAGAAGAATAGAAAACAAGATAATGAGCACCTTAATTCCTTCGAGTCTAAGACGTTGGGGGAGGGAGGTGCTACGCTGACATGGTATTGATATATGATGGTCATACTATGGATCATTTAGCTATTAGAGTTTTTATTTGAGGACCCCTTTAGGTATCATTTTTAGGGGGATAAAATATTGATTTTGGTCTTTACTACTAAAGCCCATGGAAATGCATTGAATTACAAATTCATAAATGGCAAAATGGACAGTCAAAAACTAAATCATAAGAAACAAGGTTTTCAAGTGTCTGTCCTAAATCTAAGAGACATTTTTAAAAATCTGAAAATATATGCAATATACTGTATATATTTATTTACACATGTTTAACCCATGTTTTTAGGTAGACACAAAACTACCTTCAAACTTCCATCATGTTTTAAAAACCCGATACCGGTTAGCTTCAGACGAGTCACTTGATGCTTGTGGGGGTCGTAGAGCAAAACGGAGAACACCATCGTGTTCGTGAGATTCTCCCCTTTCCATAGAATAGTCAGAATAGTTTGAACGCTGTTCGGACACTACAGACGTTTTCGTGAGAAGACTGATTTTCAGGACGTCTCATGATCTGACAAACACTGCGCCTTTCACCGCAGATGCGGAAGTGTGACACTGGAGGATGCGGTGGATTGAGACGCAGCCAATACAAAACAGATAACTCTAGCTTAAACAGATATCTCTAGCTTAAACTGATATCTCTATCTTAAACAGATATCTCTATCTTAAACAGATATCTCTAGCTTAAACTGATATCTCTATCTTAAACAGATATCTCTAGCTTAAACTGATACCTCTATCTTAAACAGATATCTCTATCTTAAACTGATATCTCCAGCTTAAACAGATATCTCTATCTTAAACAGATATCTCTATCTTAAACTGATATCTCCAGCTTAAACAGATATCTCTATCTTAAACTGATATCTCCAGCTTAAACAGATATCTCTATCTTAAACAGATATCTCTATCTTAAACTGATATCTCCAGCTTAAACAGATATCTCTAGCTTAAACTGACATCTCCAGCTTAAACTGATATCTCTAGTTTAAACTGATATATCCAGCTTAAATTGACAGATTTTGATGGGGACATTTTGTTTATGTAACTTAGATTGATGCACTGGTGTGTCAACCGACACTAGGGGGTTCACTTTTATGAATCTCTTATTCTGAAGCCCACTGACAGAGGGGAAACCTTTCATGGTTTCATGCACCTTACCAAATGTGTATTTTCCTTCAGGACGAAAGTATCAAATGACCCCTTCAGGTCACCGTCCTGGCAGCCCCCTGTCCACAGACAGCAACATGAGCACGGCCAACATGCAGAAGAGGCCTCCTAAGAAGCAGAAACAGCACCCTGCAGCGGGCCACCCAGGGCTCCAGCGACGAGAGGCCTTCCCTGAAGGTACAGTACGAACCACACTCTGCTCATTCATCACTAAAGTACTGTACGAGGTGGAACATCATAATGAGGACTGGAGTTGTACCATGGATCCATCTGTATTCTAGTCCCCTAATACTGTAATAACTCATAATGAGGACTGGAGTTGTACCATGGATCCATCTGTAATCTAGTCCCCTAATACTGTAATACCTCATAATGAGGACTGGAGTTGTACCATGGATCCATCTGTAATCTAGTCCCCTAATACTGTAATACCTCATAATGAGGACTGGAGTTGTACCTTGGATCCATCTGTATTCTAGTCCCCTAATACTGTAATACCTCATAATGAGGACTGGAGTTGTACCATGGACCCATCTGTATTCTAGTCCCCTAATACTGTAATACCTCATAATGAGGACTGGAGTTGTACCATGGACCCATCTGTATTCTAGTCCCCTAATACTGTCATACCTCACTACCCAGCCCCACCCATGTGATGTATGGCATGGTGCCTGCCTGAGACGGTGTCCAGGACTGAGTGTGAGGGTGTCATAAGTCAAAGCTTTTAATCATCTTCCCCTCGTGCGTGTGGCATCACTTCCAATCTGTGGTGGTGCTGAGCAGAACAGCCTGGGGTAGATGGTAGGGGTATGGAGGGGGTCTGTCTCAGGGGACTACTGTCCAGCTCCAGCCCGTTCTGCTGCTGCTGAAACTGGGATGTCTTCCACTCCAGCCAGCCACTAATGAAATTACCCCAGGTGCTCTGGCTCTTATTGAAGTGGCCCCCTGGCCTCCACTCCAGAAGCCAGGAATAAACAAAGCAGGGGCCAACTACTGAGTAACAACGCACCGCACCAGGAATATGCTTATCCTTGTCAAAGTGAAGGATGTCAATTTTAAGGGTAGTTATTGTAGCTTTATTTGTGGCCTATGTGTTAGTTTTAGTTCTGTTTCCTCTGGGATTGTGTGTGTGTGTGTGTGTGTGTGTGTGTGTGTGTGTGTGTGTGTGTGTGTGTGTGTGTGTGTGTGTGTGTGTGTGTGTGTGTGTGTGTGTGTGTGTGTGTGTGGAGCTGGCTCTCCTCTTACTGTGAGGTGTCCTTGTGTGTTGGAAGCACTTGACAGGGAGATTTAATATCCAGCCCCACTCTGAGCCAGACCAGCTATCACTGCACCAAATCCTACCCCTTCATCCCTTCATCCTGCCTTCCACCCCATCCCCTCCCTTTGAAGTAATCTCTCCATCCCTCACTCTGCTCTCTTCCAGCTCCCTCCATCTCTCCTCCCTCCCTCCTCCCTCACTCCCCCTCTTTGTTCCCTATGTGTGTCTGAGAGGAGTGAGGAGGAGAAGAGACAGACAGTTGTCCAGCCCCAGCCTGGTCTGGTCGCTGATTGTATTCCATCTGAATAGATTGATTGCACTGTAGTGGGGGGCTGGGTGAGTGATGGAGATGTGATGGGGAGGGAGAGAGATGATAGGGTAGGAGAGAGGTGATAGGGTAGGGAGAGAGATGATAGGGTAGGGAGAGAGGTGATAGGGTAGGGAGAGAGGTGATAGGGTAGGGAGAGAGGTGATAGGGTAGGGAGAGAGGTGATAGGGTAGGGAGAGAGATGATAGGGTAGGGAGAGAGGTGATAGGGTAGGGAGAGAGGTGATAGGGGAGGGAGAGAGGTGATAGGGAAGGGAGAGAGGTGATAGGGGAGGGAGAGAGGTGATAGGGGAGGGAGAGAGGTGATAGGGTAGGGAGAGAGATGATAGGGTAGGGAGAGAGGTGATAGGGTAGGGAGAGAGGTGATAGGGTAGGGAGAGAGGTGATAGGGTAGGGAGAGAGATGATAGGGTAGGGAGAGAGGTGATAGGGTAGGGAGAGAGGTGATAGGGTAGGGAGAGAGGTGATAGGGGTGGGAGAGAGGTGATAGGGGAGGGAGAGAGGTGATAGGGGAGGGAGAGAGGTGATAAGGGAGGGAGAGAGGTGATAGGGGAGGGAGAGAGGTGATAGAAGAGGGAGAGAGGTGATAGAAGAGGGAGAGAGGTGATAGGGTAGGAGAGAGGTGATAGGGTAGGGAGAGAGATGATAGGGTAGGGAGAGAGGTGATAGGGTAGGGAGAGAGGTGATAGGGAAGGGAGAGAGGTGATAGGGGAGAGAGAGAGGTGATAGGTGAGGGAGAGAGGTGATAGGGGAGGGAGAGAGGTGATAGGGGAGGGAGAGAGGTGATAGGGGAGGGAGAGAGGTGATAGGGTAGGGAGAGGTGATAGGGTAGGGAGAGAGGTGATAGGGTAGGGAGAGAGGTGATAGGGTAGGGAGAGAGACGATAGGGTAGGGAGAGAGTTGATAGGGGAGGGAGAGAGGTGATAGGGGAGGGAGAGAGGTGATAGGGGAGGGAGAGAGGTGATAGGGGAGGGAGAGAGGTGATAGAAGAGGGAGAGAGGTGATAATGGAGGGAGAGAGGTGATAGT
Source organism: Salmo trutta (assembly GCF_901001165.1). NCBI lineage: Eukaryota > Metazoa > Chordata > Actinopteri > Salmoniformes > Salmonidae > Salmo > Salmo trutta. The sequence continues at coordinate 78,318,988 of NC_042969.1, forward strand.
GGAGGGAGAGAGATGAGAGGGAGGGAGAGAGGTGAGAGGTGAGAGGGGAGGAGAGAGATGAGAGGGAGGGAGAGAGGTGATGGGAGGAGAGAGATGACAGGGGTGGAGAGAGGTAATGGGAGAAGTGAGGTGATGGGGAGGATAGAGGTGATGGGGAGGAGAGAGGTGATGGGGAAGAAAGAGTTGACGGGGGAGTAGAGAGGTGACAGGGGAGGAGAGAGGTGACAGTGGTGGAGAGAGGTGATGGGGGGGAGAGGTATATAAGGAGAGAGGTATATAAGGAGAGAGGTATATAAGGAGAGAGCTGATGGGGGAGGATAGAGGTGATGGGGGATGATAGAGGTGATGGGGAGGATAGAGGTGATGGGGAGGATAGAGGTGATGGGGAGGATAGAGGTGATGGGGAGGATAGAGGTGATGGGGAGGATAGAGGTGATGGGGAGGATAGAGGTGATGGGGGAGGATAGAGGTGATGGGGGAGGATAGAGGTGATGGGGGAGGATAGAGGTGATGGGGGAGGAGAGAGGTGATGGGGGAGGAGAGAGGTGATGGGGGAGGAGAGAGGTGATGGGGAGGAGAGAGGTGATGGGGAGGAGAGAGGTGATGGGGGAGGAGAGAGGTGATGGGGGAGGAGAGAGGTGATGGGGGAGGAGAGAGGTGATGGGGGAGGAGAGAGGTGATAGGGGAGGAGAGAGGTGATGGGGGAGGAGAGAGGTGATGGGGGAGGAGAGAGGTGATGGGGGAGGAGAGAGTTGATGGGGGAGGAGAGAGTTGACGGGGAAGGAGAGAGGTGATATAAGGAGAGAGGTGATGGGGAGGAGAGAGGTGATGGGGGAGGAGAGAGGTGATGGGGGAGGAGAGAAGTGATGAGGGAGGAGAGAGGTGATGGGGGAGGAGAGAGGTTGATGTATCTTCATGTATTTATTTCCATAGTAGTATGAGGATTGGCCCCCCTGCTAGCTGTGTCCCCCTGCTCTCCATTGCATTGGACGTCAAAGCGAGAGCAGTAATCCACACAGGACAGGACAGCCATAAATACCCAGAAATAGCATTGGTTAACAGGGCAATTAAAAGACAGGGGTACAAGTGGACCAGAACCCCACTCTCCACTCCCCTTCCCCCTCTTTGATGCTCATTTAGTCCTGTTTGCTCAGTGGATGGTGAGATGACCAGGTATGAGGTTATTTCCCCATGTGGTTCACATGCTGGTCTAATGCCTGTTTTAACTTCCACACTCAAGTTAACCCTTTCCATTCCATCTTTGCTAAAATTTTAATTTAGCAAATACATGTATCCATACATCAGTATAGGCGTCCAATGTGGGAATTAAATCTACAAACCTGGTGGTGTATTCTCTTACCAACTGAGCCATCGTTGAGTCCCTCAAAAGTTGAGTCCCTCAAACTCAAAAGTTTCCAAAACTGTTAAAATAATGTCTGTGAGTATAACAGAGCTGATAAGGCAGGCGAAAACCAGAGAAAAATCCATCCAGGAAGTGGGATTTTGTTGATGTGGGTGCTTTTCAATTGAACGCCTATACAGTATCTAATGGGTTAGGACCCAGATTGCAGTTCCTATGGCTTCCACTAGATGTCAACAGTCTTTAGACATTGTTTCAGGCTTGTTTTCTGAAAAATGAGAAAGAATGAGACCTTTTGGTCAGTGGACTGAGGAAGCATGCAGTGCTGGTTTTGCACATGACCGAGTGCGTGCCCTTCGTTGTTTTTCCTTTCTATTGAATACGCTATTGTCCGGGTGAAATATTATCGATTATTTAGACAATTGACAACCTGAGGATTAATTATAAACATCGTTTGACATGTTTCAACAAACTTCACCGGTACTATTAGGATGTATTCGTCTGCGTGTTTTGACCGCCTTTGAGCCAGCGGATTACTGAACAAAACGCGCCAACAAAACTGAGTTTTTGGGATATAAAGAGGGACTTTATCGAACAAAATGAACATTCACGTTCACGAGAATTCTCCATTTTTTTCTTTCAGCCTTTGAATGAATACAACGTTGCCCGGTTGGAATATTATCGCTATTTTACGAGAAAAATTGCATAAAAATTGATTTTAAACAGCATTTGACATGCTTCTAAGTACGGTAATGGAATATTTAGAATTCTTTTGTCATAAAATGCGCTCGCGTGTCACCCTTCGGATAGTGACCTGAATGCACGAACAAAACGAAGCTATTTGAATATAACTATGGATTATTTGGAACCAAAACAACATTTGTTGTTGAAGTAGAAGTCTTGGGAGTGCATTCTGATGAAGAACAGCAAAGGTAATCCAATTCTTCTAATAGTAATTCTGAGTTTAGTGAGTCCCAAACTTGGTGGGTGCCAAAATACCTAGCTGTGATGGCCGAGCTATGTACTCAGAATATTGCAAAATGTGCTTTCGCCGAAAAGCTATTTTATAATCTGACACCGCGATTGCATAAACGAGTTCTGTATCTATAATTCTTAAAATAATTGTTATGTATTTTGTGAACGTTTATCATGAGTAATTTAGTAAATTCACCGGAAGTTTTCGGTGGGTATGCTAGTTCTGAACATCACATGCTAATGTTAAAAGCTGTTTTTTGGGTACTCTCCTGACATAATCTAATGTTTTGCTTTCGCTGTAAAGCCTTTTTGAAATAATGTGGTTAGATTAACGAGAGTCTTGTCTTTAAAATGGTGTAATATAGTCATATGTTTGAGAAATTGAAGTTATAGCATTTTGAGGTATTTGTATTTAGCGCCACGCGATTCCACTGGCTGTTGACTAGGGTGGGACGCAAGCGTCCCACCTAGCCCAGGGAAGTTAAGGAGAGGTTTATCTTTAAAATGGTGTAAAATAGTTGTATGTTTGAGAAATTTGAATTGTGACATTTTGTTGTTTTGAATTTGGCGCCCTGATATTTCACTGGCTTTTGAATAGTGTGAACCGTGGGTGGGACGGTAGCGTCCCACGCAGCCCTGAGAAGTTAAGCACCTCGGACTCAGTGACCGTCTGCACAGAGAAACTTTGTAGCAGGGCAGGGGAAAAAGAGGGAGGAGCATCGGGGCTAGATGCAATAGAAGGGGTGGGAGATGAGGAAATGTTGGACGGGCAAGGAGACATGGCTGAGTCAAATAGGAATCCTGACTTAATGAAGTGGTGATTAAAGAGCTCAGCCATGTGCTCCTTGTTAGCAACAACCACATCATCAACAGACATGGGCAGCTGTGAGGAGGAGGGTTTACTGTCCAGGTCTTTACTGTTTTACAGAGCTTCTCGGGGTTAGACCCACAGAGAGAGCTGCCCCTTATTAAAATAACTTTGGCCTTCCGGATAGCCTCAGTGTGCTTATTTCTCATTTGCCTGAATGAGAGCCAGTCAGCCTGAGTATGCATGTGCCGAGCGTTTCACCAAATGCAATTCTTGAGTTGGAGTAACTCTGCCAGATCACGGTCAAACCAGGGGCTGAACCTGTTTTTAATTATATTTTTCCTTATGGGGGCGTGTTTAACAATACCACTGAAAATATCAAAAAGAAGGGTGAAGCGTCTTCTACAGAGGGAATCAAGCTGATTCTATATCAATTTACAGAGGCCAGGTAATGAAGAAAGACTTGCTCATTAAAGTTTTTTTGCAAATCAGGACAGATCATTTCAATGAGCAGCCATTATGAACACAGGCTGTAAAACAGTGATCACTAAGGTCATTACAGAAAACACCAGACTGATACCTATCAGGATTATTTGTGAGGATAACATCAAGGAGTTTAGCTTTTTCTGAGTGTTTGGAGTCATACCTTGTGGGATTGGTAAAAATCTGAGAAAGATTTAGGGAGTCCCATTGCTTTCGGACTTGGTCAGGTGGTTTAAGCATGTCCCAGTTTAGGTCACCTAGCAGGACAAATCCAGACTTAGTGTAAGGGGTCAGGAGAGAGCTTAGGGCAGGTAGGGTACAGGCCGGTGCTGATGGAGGACGATAGCACCCAGCAACAGTCAACAAAGAGCTATTTGAAAGTTTAATGCTTAAAAACAGCAAATGAAATTGTTTGGGACAGACTTGGAGACAACCGAGCACTGAAGGTGATTCTTGGTAAAAATTGCCACTCCACAACCTTTGGAAGATCTGTCTTGCCGAAAAAGGTTATAACCAGAAACGCTAACATCAGTGGTCAAAACACTCTTTCTTTACCACATTTCAGTAATGACCAACACATCTGGATTGGAGCTGTGAACTCACACTTTCAATTGATTCATTTTAGGTAACAAGTGCAGAAAACCCAGGCTTTTACAAGAGCAGAAATCAGTGAAGCAGATATCAGAGCACAAGTCAGAATTGGGGCTAGCTACTGTAGATGGGCCAGGGTGTACATGCACATTTCCAGATATCATCAACAGTAATACAATCAGGGCACAGCAGAGGACAGGGAGAGCTCTGCAGTGTTGATTTTTTATGACATTTGAATGTGCATTAATTGGCAACAAAATCTTATTGTACAGCAATTTCATCAGGTAACATGAATTAAAAACCGGCGAGAGCTGGTTAGAATAGGATAGGGATCCAAGAGTCCATGTAACCAATAGAGAGTCGGAGTCCAGAGTGTGGGAACAAACATAGTCTGTCCCATGGTCGGGTAAACAAGCAAGTTCATAGTCAGCAAAGCACGCAGGAGTCATGAAGCAAAAAGCATAAAGCACAACAAAAGAAACGACTTGGGGATAGCCAATGTAAGCTCAGAGTAACTGGCCCCAACAGTGCGTGTGTGCTGGAGACAAGCTAAAGCTCGGAGAGAAGGGGGAGTGTGGTGAGGGTACCTGTACCAGACAAGGGGAGGCAAGACCAGGGCAGGTGGTGAGCAGATCACCAGGTGGAATCCAAGCAGCAGTGCAGCTGGCAACGGGAGTAGGTGTCACACCCACTTGGGAGAAGCTTTTTTGGGGAGGCAAATTCCTTGTAGAAAATCCCAGCTAGCTAGCTAACAAAGCTAGCAAGCCTCTGTCCACTGTTTTTTTCCATGTGGAAAAGGAGGTCGTTAGCTAGCAATATCGCTTCAGTTTCGGTGAATGGTCTTTTACAACGTCCAAACAAAATTGTAATGTGGCTGTTGTATTTTGGAGATTGCGAGGAGGATATCTTCTAATGTGATCAAAGCAACAATATTGTTTCTTATTCAGGTAATTTACAATTCAAGTGTCCTGGCTGCATATCAGTTCAAAATAGAGCTCAATCCAGGGGTACTGTATTGTAATGACCTCTGCAGAGATGGAGGGGGCTTCAAAGGCCTCTGCATTTTGTTGGGGGAGGTTGTGAAACTCTCCTGCCATTGTTGGTGTAACGAGGGTCGTATAAAGGGGACCAAGGCGCAGCGTGTAGAGTGTTCATATTTACTTTTAATGAATATACTTAAACAAAACAACTGACAACAGTTCCGTCAGGTGACAAACAGAAAACTACCCACAAAAACCCAGGAAGAAAAACCCCTACTTAAATATGATCTCTAATCAGAGGCAACGAGGATCAGCTGCCTCCAATTAGAGATCAACCCAAACAATCCCAACATAGAAATAGAAAAACTAGAACTTAAACATAGAAATAAAAAACAGAACAACCCAAAACACCCCCGTCACGCCCTGACCTACTCTACTATAGAAAATGACATCTTACTAGGATCAGGATGTGCAGTACCCCCCCCCAAAGGTGCAGACTCCGAATGCAACATAATAAAACCCAACAAAACAACCACAAAACACAAAGGGAGGGTAGGGAGGGTGACAAAAGTCTATGGCATCTCAAATGCAGTCCACATAACCTTAACTTCCAGCATAGGAGGCGGCTCCGGTTCTGGGCGTACTCCCCGCTCCACCCGCTGATCCTTCTGCTTTATTACCACCTGACCGTGGATCGTCGTCGAAGGAACCGGACTGTAGATCATTGCTGGAGGTTCCGGGCTGCGGGCCGCCGCTGGAGGCTCCGGGCTGCGGGCCGCCGCTGGAGGCTCCGGACCGCCGTTGGAGGCTCCAGGCTGCGGACCGCCGATGGAGGCTCCGAACTGGGGAGCGTAGCTGGAGGCTCCGGACTGGGGAGCGTCGCTGGAGGCTCTGAACTGATGTTAAATGGCTAGTTAGTTAGCGGTGGTGCGCGCTAATAGCATTTCAATCAGTGACGTCACTCGCTCTGAGACTTGATGTAGGGTTTCCCCTTGCAACGCTGCTTTTGTGGCGCGATGGGTAACGATGCTTCGTGGGTGTCAGTTGTTAATGTGTGCAAGGGTCCCTGGTTCGAGCCCAGGTTGGGGCGAAAAGAGGGACGGAACCTACACTGTTACATGAGGAGTGTCGCTGGAGGCTCCGGAAAGAAAAGCGTCGCCGGAGGCTCCGGACTGGGAGGCGTCATAATAGGTTCTGGACTAGTGACCATTGCTGCTGGCTTCTTACCATAGATTATCTCTACAGGTGCCGGGCCATGGTTTATCCCTACAGGCTCCGGACCATTTATAATCTCTCCAGGCTTTTTGTCAATGATTACTTCTTCAGGTTCCGGGCCATGGATTACCTCTTCAGGCTTCGTGTCATGGAATATCCCTACAGGCTCCGGGACATGGATCATCACTAGAGGCTTAGTGCCATGGATCATCTCTACAGACGTCGGACCATCGATTATCACTGGAGGCTTTGTATGTGGAGCAGGAACCGGTCTCACCGGACTGGGGAGACGCCATACTGGATTCTGGAGGCGCGCTGGAGGGAGAGCACGAGGAGCAGGCACAGGACGTACTGTGCTATGGAGGCGCACTGGAGAGAGAGTGCGAGAGGCAGGCACATGCTCACCACAAAAAGCACGGGGAATTGGCTCAGGTCCCAGTCCTGGCCTAGCCAAACTACCCGTGTGCCCCCCCAAAAAAATGTTTTCGGGCTGCCTCTCGTTCTTCACAGGTAGGCTCTGATATCGCTCGATTACCTGGCCCCAAGTCCAGTCTCTCCTCTCAATCCACTCCTGATGTGACCAGGTGTCCATTTCTGCCCGGGCATGCCGCTTGATCCAATCATGGTGGGTGGTTCTGTAACGAGGGTTGTATAAAGGGGACCAAGGCGCAGCGTGTAGAGTGCTCATATTTACTTTTAATGAATATACTTAAACAAAACGACCAACAGGTGACAAACAGAAAACTACCCACAAAAACCCAGGAAGAAAAACCCCTACTTAAATATGATCTCAAATCAGAGGCAATGAGGATGAGCTGCCTCCAATTAGAGATCAACCCAAACAATCCCAACATAGAAATAGAAAAACTAGAACTTAAACATAGAAATAGAAAACATAGAACAACCCAAAACACCCCCTGTCACGCCCTGACCTACTCTACTATAGAAAATGACATCTTACTAGGATCAGGATGTGACAGTTGGCCTCAAGGGCACCTCACACTTCACAACTCAGTGCAGCCGAATCAGTTCTGTCCTTGCAAGCCTTAACCTATCACATTGGTTAAAAAAGGTTATACATGCCAACATATTAATCAAGAATTAGACAAAGTGATCGTGTCAGGCGAAGATTATATCCAACCTTTTGACCATTGCAAAATTTGATGTACAGTAACTTTCTCTGTGGTTGTCTCACGCGTGCTATAGTGTTCACAGCTGCAGATGCCTCATCGGGATTTCTTATTCCCCATCATTTCCAACTTGGTCAATGAGCGTCATCACTATCTTTCCTTTGTGGTACTTCGATCATGGTTACCAGCTGAGATAAACGTTTATGAGTTGATTTTACTCCTGGCTCAGAGTTTGTGTGAGCAGTGTCTTAATGTCATCCTAAAACATACTCTGAGCTGTGAGTTTTTTAAGTCTTAAAAGAGGTTTTTGTCCTCACCTCCATGTGTCCATAAATCTGCCTGGCTGTCCTCTCCTCTCCTCCTCCTCCTGTAGTGGCCTATATCTCACAGACAGTGGCATTGATCTGATTCTGACTGAGGTAGGAGGCAGGGGAGACATAAAAGAAGCTGCAGACACTTTCCGCCGTATGATATCGACTGACCCAGTGTGTATTCAGGAGGTGTGTTGTGTTGTTTCTTTATTTGATTTTTATTTCACCTTTATTGAACCAGGTAGGCCAGTTGAGAACAAGTTCTCATTTACAACTGCGACCTGGCCAAGATAAAGCAAAGCAATGCAACAAAAACAACAACACAGAGTTACACATGGGATAAACAAACGTACAGTCTACAACACAATAGGAAAATCTATATACCGTGTGTGCAAATGAAGTAAGGAGGTATAAATAGGTATAAATAGGCCATAGTGGCGAAGTAATTTAAATTTAGCATTAACACAGGAGTGGTAGATGTGCAAAAGAGCATTAAAAAACTAAAACAAAAAACAAATATGGGGATGAGGTAGGTAGGTAGGTGGTAGGTTGGATGGGCTATTTACAGATGTGCTGTGTATAGCTGCAGCGATTGGTAAGCTGCTCTGACAGCCGACGCTTGAAGTTAGTGAGGGAGATATAAGAGTAGTGATGCTAGGCGGGCGGGTGCGGGCAGCGATCGGTTGAAGAGCATGCATTCAGTTTTACTAGCGTTTAAGAGCAGTTGGAGGCCACGGTAGGAGAGTTGTATGGCGTTGAAGCTCGTTTGAAGATGTGTGAATTAGACCTTCCTGATTCAACCAAAGCTCCATAGTAAAAACGCAATGGCAACACATTTAGACCCTGAGTGTGTAAAAAGTTCCTACAGTGTGTGATTCAGCTCACAGCATACACAGTGGAACAGTGGTGGAAAACATGATGGACATTGGGAAGGTGGGTGTGAGCGGCATTGGGATGTTGGGTGTAATCGGCATTGGGATGCTGGGTGTGAGCGGCGTTGGGATGCTGGGTGTAATCGGCATTGGGATGCTGGGTGTGAGCGGTGTTGGGATGGTGGGTGTGAGCGGCATTGGGATGCTGGGTGTGAGCGGCATAGGGATGCTGGGTGTGAGCAGCATTGGGAAGGTGGGTGTGAGCGGCATTGGGATGTTGGGTGTAATCGGCATTGGGATGCTGGGTGTGAGCGGCGTTGGGATGCTGGGTGTAATCGGCATTGGGATGCTGGGTGTGAGCGGTGTTGGGATGGTGGGTGTGAGCGGCATTGGGATGCTGGGTGTGAGCGGCATAGGGATGCTGGGTGTGAGCAGCATTGGGATGCTGGGTGTGAGCGGCGTTGGGATGCTGGGTGTGAGCGGTGTTGGGATGGTGGGTGTGAGCGGCATTGGGATGCTGGGTGTGAGCGGCATAGGGATGCTGGGTGTGAGCAGCATTGGGATGCTGGGTGTGAGCGGCGTTGGGATGCTGGGTGTGAGCGGTGTTGGGATGGTGGGTGTGAGCGGCGTTGGGATGCTGGGTGTGAGCGGCGTTGGGATACTGGGTGTGAGCGGCGTTGGGATGCTGGGTGTGAGCGGCATTGGGATGCTGGGTGTGAGCGGCATTGGGAAGGTGGGTGTTAGCGGCATTGGGATGCTGGATGTGAGCAGCATTGGGATGCTGGGTGTGAGCGGCATTGGGAAGGTGGGTGTTAGCGGCATTGGGATGCTGGGTGTGAGCGGCATTGGGAAGGTGGGTGTGAGCGGCGTTGGGATGGTGGGTGTGAGCGGCGGGAATGGCTGATTGCTATGTTTATTAACTTTGTTATCCTGTGTGGATTATGGGCCGTGCCGGCCGACAGAGCTGACCCATCACTCAACTGGGAGGCTGATTAAAAGATGAAAAGCCATCGATCGAAAGCAGAGCAGGCAAGGCTTTTCTCAGGCAGCGTGTTTTGCTTGGATGGGTGTGTGTGTGTGTGTGTGTGTGTGTATGTGTGTGTGTGTGTCTAGAGGTTTGAGCACTCAGGCAGCCCACCAGTCAGGCTCATATGAATAATGGCTCAAGGACAGACATCATTGATTCATCGACAGGGGAAGTGGAGCAGGTCCGAGAGCCAGCTGCTGACCGTCACGCTCCCGTCTGCTAACCCTCTCGCTCTCCTCCATCTCTCTTTCTCCTCCATCTCTCTTTCTCCTCCATCTCTCTTTCTCCTCCATCTCTCTTTCTCCTCAATCTCTCTCCTCCATCTATCCGTCTCCTCCATCTCTATCTTTCTGCTGCATCTCTCTCCTCCATCTCTCTTGCTCCTCCCTCTCTCTCTGTCCTCCATCTCTCTTCTCCATCTCTTTCTTTCTCCTCCATCTCTCTCTCTCCTCCATCTCTCTCTGTCCTTCATCTCTCTCCTCCATCTCTCTCTCTACCCATGTCTTCTTTATCTCCCACCTCTGCTTCTCCTCTGTCTCCCCTTCCTCTTCTCTCCCTTCCTCCATATTCCATTGATCCCTCTCTTCCTGCTATTCCACCTTATCTCCCCACTATCTCCCCTCTCTGTCGTCTCAGTCCAGAGTACTTCCACTTGGCCTGGCTGTGTGTACACACTATAGTCCAGAGTCCTTCCACTTCTACTTGGCCAGGCTCTGTGTACACAGTAAATTCCAGAGTACTTCCACTTGGTCAGGTTGTGTGAACATAGTACAGCTTTGTTTGGTCTCACCTTGCAGGTGCAAGATAACTGAGTGATAGTTAATGTACAGTATGTTAGCTGGTAGCTCTAATGGCTAGGCTCTAATGGCTAGTGTCTAATGGCTCTAATGGCTCTTATGGCTCTTATGGCTCTAACGGCCCCAATGGCTAGGCTCTAATGGCTAAGCTCTAATGGCTAGGCTCTAATGGCTAGGCTCTAATGGCTATGCTCTAATGGCTAGGCTCTAATGGCTAGCCTCTAATGGCTAGGCTCTAATGGCTAAGCTCTAATGGCTAGGCTCTAATGGCTAAGCTCTAATGGCTAGGCTCTAATGGCTAAGCTCTAATGGCTAGGCTCTAAGACTCTAATGGCTAAGCTCTAATGGCTAAGCTCTAATGGCTAGGCTGTAATGGTTAGGCTCTTATGGCTAGGCTCTAATGGCTAGGCTCTAATGGCTAAGCTCTAATGGCTAGGCTCTAATGGCTAAGCTTTAATGGCTAGGCTCTAATGGCTAGGCTCTAATGGCTAGGCTCTAATGGCTAAGCTCTAATGGCTAGGCTCTAATGGCTAGGCTCTAAGACTCTAATGGCTAAGCTCTAATGGCTAAGCTCTAATGGTTAGGCTGTAATGGTTAGGCTCTTATGGCTAGGCACTAATGGCTTGGCTCTTATGGCTAGGCACTAATGGCTTGGCTCTAATGGCTAGGCTCTAATGGCTAGGCTCTAATGGCTAGGCTCTAATCCAGAGCATTTTAACTCTTGTCTCTTCCATCTCACACCCTAACGTGAGTTTTGAACTGAGTATCTAATGTCCTCCTCTTCCTGTGTTTATCTTACAGATCTGCCCCCCCCTCCCATCCCCCCTCCAGCGGGGCTCAAGTCCCCCACACACCCCTCCAAGACAGCCCTGGAGACCCGGGGGGTGATGTCCCCCAAGGCAGGCGAGGGCAGGGACAGGAGAGGGGGCTCAGGAGGAGGGTACCGGCCACGGGAGGGATCGGACCCCCGTACTAGCTCCTCAGAGCGCCGGGAGACCCAGGACAGACAGAAAAACCCTCGCGCAGGGAAAGGGAACAAACAGGAGGGGGGCAGCACCAAGGCACGCCAACACCCAGGTACAGAGAACACCTAGGGACATGGAACTAATGACATTTAACCTAGCAGTATATTGTTCTTTCTGCTCTGTAGACATGCCACTCTGACAGTGCAACTTTAGATTGTGAATAGCTGTATGTATTGTGTTGAAGGACATGAGTTCTCAGTGTGTCTTCTCTCCTATTTTGTCCCAGGACCAGAGGACATCCTGCCCTACAGCCGCCCCTCCTTCCCCACGGTCCACAGTCCCCGAGACAGGGACCCCAGATCCTCCAGCTCTACGTCCTCCCGGGGCTCAGGGGGGCGGCGGAGAGGAGAGGGGGGGGGCAGGGGCCCGCAGGAACCCTAACGAGATGGGCCTCAACACCATGGGGGCCTTCCAGCCAGGAGACGATGACTTAGAGGTACAACACTTGCCGACTGGCTAAGTCAGTGTTACTGCAGATTTAGTATTGGTGGGTTACTGAGCAATGGCTTAGATTACATGCTGTGTATATATTTGTATGCTTGCTGAAACGTCTGTTGTGTTGTGTCTTTCCCCAGATGGTGGAGAGCTGAAGTACTAGACGGGATGAACAGGAAGTACTGTCCAGAATTAAGTTTCCAAGAAGAGGAATGCTGTGATCGTTCCTCTGCCTATTTTAAATATCTCAGTATCTCTTGTTTGCTGACAAATACTGTACATCAATTGTGTTTCAATACATCTGGAAAAAATACCAATTGTTTTTCTAATTTATCATTTTCTATGTCCATTTTAAAGAAGAAAAAAAATGCCAAGCAAAATACCCTGTAGGATGTAATGTTTTATTCCAAGGCAATAGGGAGTAACAGTGGACTCCAAGTACTGACACGATCAACTTGGCTTGGCTCGGCAAGCACTGTGGGAAGCCCTGCCCTTACAGCCAGGTGTCACTGTAATGAGATGAGCTACAAGCAGAGGGGTGGACTGTCTTGTAAATATACCTGTACACATAATGTCCTTTTGTATAGCGTCCATCGTGGTACTTTGTTTTCTTTGTGTTCTTTGTTTTATTTCGCAAATTATTATTTTATTATGCCAGTAAATATAATTATTTTATCGTTTTCCATCCATGTTGTAAATTGCTATATTATTTAGCCGTCCCAAGAAAGTGCCACTTTGGGATTGTTCTTCTTCTTTTTCTAATGCACTGTTATTTCTTTGTGTCGTTGTCAATGTTTGTTATTTGTTTTACTTTGGTTTTAAAAGCACAATCACTAAACTTTGTTTTAAGCCATTTTTATCTATTAACCTTTTTGTCTTACTGGAGGAATACAGGTATGACAAAAGAGTCTTGTTAATCCTGATGATGACGAAGATGATGATGATGATGTTGGTAAAGGTGATAAACTGTTTATGATGGGCGTGGATTGAAAGGAGACTTCCTGTGTCATGATTGGCTCATTTCAGATTCTGATGCTAGCTCATGTGAGGACCTTCAACACAGAGAGTTATTGTGGTTCATAGCAGCAATGTAAATGTCTTTCTGAATTGACCGTAGTTCAAGCCATTGCACATTAATTCAAACGGTGACATTGTCTACTAATGCACTTAAAAGAATGTAACATACAGAAAATGGGCGACACCTTGTGAATCTGGAGAGGCCGTAATTGGACAAGGAGAGTCTCTTTTCCAGAGAAGGGTTTGGTCGGTGGATCCCTTCTCTGAGGAGAGAGGGTTCTGTTGTTTATTCGTAGGACATCTGCAAACATTTGTTTCGTAAAGCAAAAAGATAAATAACTTTATGAATAAAAAATGTTCAAACTGTTAGCGCTCCCTCCTTTTTTTTCTGATATCAGAAGGACATGGGGGGACTGATATTTGAAGTGTGTGTGACGCCTGGGTCTGCTACTCCTAACACAAAGGCTCTTAGCTGCGCTACAGACCAAACCATATTGACTGGCAACTTTTGTGCTGTTCATTTAGCTGTTTGGATGCAGTTTAGTTGAAGGGTAGTGATCAGGCTGTGCTCTCTAAGGGACAAGAGTGTTGTTGTTCTGCGTATTGGTTGTATCTCATTAAAAAGGCTATTACTCTATTGTTAGCCCTACAGTTACATACTGATGATTCACTAATCCCAAAATGTTGTTTTCTCCCACATTATTTACCAAAAATATCCTTAAGTACCAACAACAGTCTCTTATTGTTGCTGTAAGTTGTTCATTCATTTGATTGTTATGTGTTTATCTTTTGGATGCAGCTGTTATAACTCAACAGGAGGCAGCCGACTCGATATTTGTATCATTAATTCAGCTAATACCATGAAACCAGTCATTTTGCATATTTCCCAACCTACTGTATTATTCATCAATACTGAATTCTGACTAATACCTACTGTATTATTCATCAACACTGAATTCTGACTAATACCTACTGTATTATTCATCAATACTGAATTCTGACTAAAACCTACTGTATTATTCATCAATACTGATTTCTGACTAAAACCTACTGTATTATTCATCAATACTGAATTCTGACTAATACCTACTGTATTATTCATCAATACTGAATTCTGACTAAAACCTACTGTATTATTCATCAATACTGATTTCTGACTAAAACCTACTGTATTATTCATCAATACTGATTTCTGACTAAAACCTACTGTATTATTCATCAATACTGAATTCTCACTAATACCTACTGTATTATTCATCAATACTGAATTCTGACTAAAACCTACTGTATTATTCATCAATACTGATTTCTGACTAATACCTACTGTATTATTCATCAATACTGAATTCTGACTAATACCTACTGTATTATTCACCAGTACTGAATTCTGACTAATACCTACTGTATTATTCATCAATACTGATTTCTGACTAATACCTACTGTATTATTCATCAACACTGAATTCTGACTAATACCTACTGTATTATTCATCAATACTGAATTCTGACTAAAACCTACTGTATTATTCATCAATACTGATTTCTGACTAAAACCTACTGTATTATTCATCAATACTGAATTCTGACTAATACCTACTGTATTATTCATCAATACTGAATTCTGACTAAAACCTACTGTATTATTCATCAATACTGATTTCTGACTAAAACCTACTGTATTATTCATCAATACTGATTTCTGACTAAAACCTACTGTATTATTCATCAATACTGAATTCTCACTAATACCTACTGTATTATTCATCAATACTGAATTCTGACTAAAACCTACTGTATTATTCATCAATACTGATTTCTGACTAATACCTACTGTATTATTCATCAATACTGAATTCTGACTAATACCTACTGTATTATTCACCAGTACTGAATTCTGACTAATACCTACTGTATTATTCATCAATACTGATTTCTGACTAATACCTACTGTATTATTCATCAATAAAGACACCCACTAAACGGAACATTCCATAACTTTCCACACATGGAATGTTCCAGTGCACATGAGTATTACAATACTTGTATTGACATTTTCATCATAGGTATAATGAAAAAGCAATTGAAATCCATTCGAGTCTTGCTTGTGTTGGTCAATTTCTTCAACAGATAATCAGGTCTATATAATTATCAAACATACATTAGTAATAGAAAGGAAACAGAATCTTTGTGTAAGTATTCAAATTTTCCTTTAGTAATGAAATTGTAGGCAGAAGTTAGTACAGAGTACAGTACAGTACAGTAGCTCTCCCCAGGTTCTGCAAAATGTCTAAGATATCCTGTAACTCATATAGCCTCCCCAGTCCTCCTTGCGTGAGTTTCCCTGGCAACAACATTTTAATAAATCTAACTTCCCCCTGACAGCAGCAACCATCTTGTCAGCAATTAAAAGCTCAGAAGTGGGTTTGACCGAAACTTGACCTTTCATCACAAGTATAGGGTCATAACAAGGTGAACTAGTCCAAGCATCTTCTGACAGGATCAGAACACCACCCAGACCCACAATATACTGTAGGATCAGAACACCACCCAGACAATATGCTACAATATACTGTAGGATCAGAACACCACCCAGACCTACAATATACTGTAGGATCAGAACCCCACCCAGACCTACAATATACTGTAGGATCAGAACCCCACCCAGACCCACAAGATACTGTAGGATCAGAACCCCACCCAGACCCACAATATACTGTAGGATCAGAACACCACCCAGACAATATGCTACAATATACTGTAGGATCAGAACACCACCCAGACAATATGCTACAATATACTGTAGGATCAGAACACCACCCAGACAATATGCTACAATATACTGTAGGATCAGAACACCACCCAGACCCACAATATACTGTAGGATCAGAACACCACCCAGACAATATGCTACAATATACTGTAGGATCAGAACACCACCAAGACAATATGCTACAATATACTGTAGGATCAGAACCCCACCCAAACAATATGCTAATGAGAAGGTGAAACTATCAAAAACAAAGAGCAAAACAAGAGAATAATCTTACAACATAATAATATAAAATATAAGACATACCATGCTAATTCCATGAGTCCATTCCATTATTCACAATATCTCTTTTCTCATGACATGTAATAAACCTATAGTGAGCCATAGCGAAGCTTATTGACAAGCTTAGATTGTTTTCAATTAGGCGTATGGGGCCAAGGTGCTTTTATGAGGTTAAGTGCCTACAGACAGTAGTAGCCTTCCCATTGAAGCTGACTGGTCTCATCTCCCCATCACTTGTTTTAGCTGCTGACTTAGCTAAACAAAGTGTTCATGAAGATGAAAGATGCCAGTGTCTCCATAGCGTGACTCTGGATAGTGGTTTAGCCTAATTGGAGAGGGAAATGCATTTGTTCCAGTTTATTGAACCTAAACCTAGCTTCTCTCTGATCGCACGGTGGCCATAACCTCCCCGTTGGGACTCCTGTGAGGACCACTTGCTCTGTCTGGGGTTATTTAAATACCATTCACTGAATTGATAAGGACTCATGTCCCGTTATCGCGCTCCTTTCTGGGCAGAATTGGATGGAAGTTGTGTTTTCATAAGCTAATAATCAGTACTGCCCACCTCAGCTGGGGGAGTCTCAGGAGGCCTCTGAAACTCCTAACAGAAACCAATCAGAGAGAGAAGTGGATTCTACAGCTATCTCCAACAGACTGACAGGTACATGTACAGGTCCTAATACAATGGTAAGATGTGCACAATTTATAGTATGAACATAACCATATAAATAATTAAGCAGCACGACATCAATCCAAAGCAGGAGTCTGCTGTCTATTCTAAATGCACTGCTCAGTGGGCTTAATGGAATTATTCTAGGCCAATATGTATTCAACATGTTCCCAAAAATATTACTGTTTTTTAACTATGTTATTTAACAACAATATGAACATTTAAAGTCAGGTAGGTACTATAGTATTGTGGTGGTCTCTAATATATTTCCCCTCTTCCTCCTCCTCCTCCTCTTCCTCCTTCCTGTTAGTCTGTGCTCAGAGCCGGCCACTCCCCCACCATCCCCCAGGTGTTCCCTAATAAGCACCTTTCTATACGAGAACACATTTTTAGCGGGGGAGAGCATCCCTTATGCCATCATCCGTCATTCTAATGAGCAGAGGGAAGGAGGGAGGGGTGTGTCCACACCTCTCAATGAGATGCAGGTGATTACTGACATTTTATTTAAACTTTATTTAAATAGGCAAGTCAGTTAAAAGAACAAATTCTTATTTTACAGTGACGGCCTACCCCGGCCAAACCCTCCCCTAACCCGGACGACGCTGGGCCAATTGTGCGCTGCCCTATGGGACTCCCGATCATGGACGGTATGATACAGCCCCGAATCGAACCAGGGTCTGTAGTGACGCCTCTAGCACTGAGATGCAGTGCCTTAGGTTTCTGTGCCACTCGGGAGCCCATGAGGGAGATAGATACGTGTACAGGCTGGCTGGGCCGGGTTACACTGCAGACCAGATCCTCCATAAGGACTTGAATATGCAGGAGGTTATAGAGATGAGGCAGGCCAGAGCAGTCATACATCCTGCTTGGGCATTATGAGTTAGTACAGGGGTTTTCAAACCTATCCTCTGGGACCCCCAGACATTCCATGTATTTTAACGATTCCACAGCTAGCTCACGTGATTCAACTTGCTAACTAATCATCATGCTTTGAATAGGTGAATCAGATGAGCTAGTTCCAACTGAATTGTGAGGAGATGTTTGTTAACCAGGAGATAGTATATAGGGCCTATCTATCTGCTGGTGGAGAGGGATCAGGATTAATATTCAGGACCCAGTCTTTCATAAGGTATAGAATTAATAAAACAATGATTTATCCTATCCAAAATCCAGGTAGATCACTTCTGAAAAACTGGGCCCAGGACCCAGCTCTCTCTACGATGGACTACACACATCCCATCAAATGATGAGCTTCCTCTTGTGGTACTTTTTAATATTTAGCTACCTTTTAAACTTTTAAAAGTTAAACTTATTGTTTACACATTTCCCCAAAATGTTTTACTAGGATATATTTGAGACTTGTCGCTCCCCAACTAATTCCACTAATGGGAAAGTAATTTCCTTTGTGTAAATTCAGGAGATCTTTCTGTTTTTCATTTACAAACTGCTTCATTAACCTCATTCCCAACCTGCTAGGTAATTAGCTGAACAGCTGTATGCTGTCTGACAACTCTTCCTCCAGTCTTCCTTCCACCCTCCACCACCACGCCAGGGAGGGATCCATCTCATGCACACTGTTTAGACAGCTTTTAGCGGTATTCATCCACAACCTTTCACCATGCAGCTGGAGGGCACGCCCCAGTCTCAGTGGCTTCTTCGCAAGCTAATCAATCAGAGCTCATAGAAAATGTGTTTGTCTTCACACACCTGTCACCTCATCAATGGTTTATGGATTTACAAACTGAAGAATATTTCAACTTAACTTTTGAAAGTAAAGTTTGAGTAATTGTAAAAGATAGCCATCAGTTGGCAGTTTCCTTCGTGTAACTGAGAGGGTGATTCTGGAAGAGGGCCAGCTCACAGTTTTTTTAATAACTGAAGTAATCTCAGTAATTTGTACATCCATTTGTCACTTAGCCAGTCATTCTAACCATCCTTATTTAGTGCCCACGGGGTCTGCACAATTAACCCAGAGTTATATAGCCTCCCTGGCCCGTCCTCAGCCTAAAGAATCTTCTCTCTCTCTCAGCTCTTTCTCTGCTATCCCCCTGCTGTCTCGCTGCATCTGTAGGCTGACATCACCCTTAGTCCTACTATTAAAGTCCCAGTGAGTCATGGGTACACCTTCCATCAATATTCTCATGATATTCATGTTATAAACTGCCTCTCTTTTACCAACCGGACATCACATGAAGTGATTAGTCAGATTAACTGCACCAACAGTCTGCTGCCAAGATCAGGATGTACCGACCTACACTTCAATGGATTGACAACCGCTGTACCATCTTTTTGCGGACTCAACTTTTTCTTAACTCTCCCTGTAGCTTTGGCAACAAAATAAAAACTGTTCTAGAAGTTCTTTTAGAACAGGGATGAATCAGCAAGTAGAGACTGTTCCTCCCCGAATAATGAAATTACATACAGCGGGTAGGTAGGTATCGTCATAGTGCCAGAATTAAAGTAACCTTTGAACCCGTATGATTCCTCCGGGTTAGGAATGTCCAAAGCAAACATACAATCAAGCCATTGAAAATTCTCTGTTTTTGTAACAACATTGTCAAACGTGCCTAGCGAGACCTTGACACAAGCAATCAGGGAGATGTAGCACAATGATGACGGACGAAGGTCTGGTAGGTCTTAATGCTGAGTGCTGTGTGGCTACATAATAGGGCTCAGTTAGTGTTTCCTCAGTCAGACGACCTGGGAGAGGTGGTGGGGATGTGAATGTCAGGGGGTTCTGCAGGCACTGATGGATGGGAGGTGAAGACAGGGGTGAGTGGGCAGCAGAGGTGTTACAGGTTTCAGAGAGGTGGGGGTACTACTCTTCCCCTGCCTCTACTCCTCCCCACATATCACCATCAATGTGCCAGCCCCTCCCCCACTCTCTCTCTCAGTTTCAATGTAAGGGGATATATTGGCATGCCAAAGCCAGTGAAATAAATAATATACAAAAGTGAAATATGCAATAAAAAATGAACAGTAAACTATATGCTCACAAAAGTTCCAAAATCATTTCTAATGTCATATTATGTCTATATACAGTGTTTAATGATGTGCAAATGAGGGAAAATAACTATGGATTGTATTTACAATGGCATTTTCTTGTGGCAGCAGGTCACAAACCGTGCCGCTGTGATGGCACACTGTGGTATTTCACCCAATATATATGGGAGTTTCTCAAAATTGCATTTGTTTTCAAATTCTTTGTGGGTCTGTGTAATCTGAGGGAAATATGTGTCTCTAATATGGTCATATGTTTGACAGGAGGTAAGGTAAGACCCAGATGCAGACCGTGTCAAAGTAACAATGTTAATTACAGCAACAGGGGCAAAGGTACAAGACGACAGGCAGGTTCAAGGTCAGGACAGGCAAGGGTCAAAACCAGGAGGACGAGAAAAGAGAGACGGGAAAAGCAGGAGCTGATACAAAAACGCTGGTTGACTTGACAAACAAGACGAACTGGCAACAGACAAACAGAGAACACGGGTATAAATACACAGGGGATAATGGGGAAGATGGGCGACACCTGGAGGGGGGTGGAGACAATCACAAAGACAGGTGAAACAGATCAGGGTGTGACAGGAGGATAGGAAGTGCAGTGTCTTCTCTTGAGAGCCAGGTCTGTCTTTGGCAGCCTTTCTCAATAGCAAGGCTATGCTCACTGAGTCTGTACATAGTCAAAGATTCTGTCACTGTGTACTCTCTGTTTAGGGCCAAATAGCATTCAAGCTTGCTCTTTTTTTGTGTCAAGTAATTATTTTTTATTTTTTTCCATGATTTGGTTGGGTCTAATTCTGTTGCTGTATCGGGGTCTGTTTGTGTTTGTGAACAGAGCCCCAGGACCAGCTTGCTTAGGGGGCCCTTCTCCAGATTAATTTCTCTGTAGGTGATGGCTTTGTTATCGAATCGATTCCTTTTAGGTGGTTGTATAATTTAACGTCTCTTTTCTGGATTTTGATAATTAGCGGTTATCGGCCTAATTCTGCTCTACATACAGGGGATCTTTTTGCAGAAATCTGCGTGCAGTCTCAATTTGGTGTTTGTCCCATTTTGTGAATTATTGGTTTGTGAGTGGACCCCAGACCTCACAACCACAAAGGGCAATAGGGTTCTATAAAGGATTCAAGTATTTTTAGCCAGATCCTATTTGGTATGTCGAATTTTATGTTCCTTTTAATGGCATAGAAGGCCCTTCTTGCCTTGTCTCTCAGATCGTTTACAGCTTTATGAAAGTTACCTGTGAGGTAGGTATAGTTTTTTGTGAGCTCTAGGGCAGCAGTGTCTAGATGGAATTTGTATTTGTGGTCCTGGCAACTGTACTTTTTTTGGAACACCATTATTTTTATCATACTGAGATTTACTATCAGGGTGCAGCAGACAGTTCTAGTGCCCTCGCCAATTCGTTGATATATATTTCGAATAGGTGTGGATCTTAAGCTGCATCCCTATCTCACTCCCTGGCCCTGTGGAAAGAAATGTGTGGTTTTTGCCAGTTTTAACTGCACACTTGTTGTTTGTGTACAAAGATTTTATACTACCACTTTCCATCAATCTGTATAGCAGACCCTCATGCCAAATTGAGTCAAAAGCTTTTTTGAAATTAACAAAGCGTGAGAAGTCTTTGCCTTTGTTTTGGTTTGTTTGTTTCTCACTTAGGGTGTGCAGGGTGAATACGTGGTCTGTCGTACGGAAATTTGGTAAAAATCCAAT
The DNA here is from genome assembly GCF_901001165.1 of Salmo trutta. Classification (NCBI taxonomy): domain Eukaryota; kingdom Metazoa; phylum Chordata; class Actinopteri; order Salmoniformes; family Salmonidae; genus Salmo; species Salmo trutta. The sequence continues at coordinate 78,340,446 of NC_042969.1, forward strand.
TTGACATTTGCTCAGTACATTGTTTTTGCTGAGGAAATGTGCGACTCTGCTGTTAATGAAAATGTCGAGGATTCTCCCAAGGTTGCTGCTGATGCATATCCTCCGGTAGTTATTGGGGTCAAATTTGTCTCCACATTTGTGGATTGGGGTGATCTGTCCTTGGTTCCAAATATTGGGGAAGATGCCAGAGCTGAGGATGAGGTTAAAGAGTTTAAATATGGCCAATTGGAATTTGTGGTCTGTATATTTTATAATTTCATTTAGGATAGCATCAACCCCACAGGCCTTTTTGGGTTGGAGGGTTTGTATTTTGTCCTGTAGTTCATTCAATGTAACTGGAGACTCCAGTGGGTTTTGTTAGTCTTTAATAGTTGATTCTAAGATTTGTATTTAATCATGTATATACTTTTGCTGTTTGTTCTTTGTTATAGAACCAATATTGGAGAAGGGGTTTATCCATACATCTCCATTTTGGATAGATAACTCTTCGTGTTGTTGTTTGTTTAGAGTTTTTCAATTTTCCCAGAAGTGGTTAGATTCTTTAGATTCTTCAATTACATTGAGGTGATTTCTGACGTGCTGTTCCTTCTTTTTCCGTAGGGTATTTCTGTAGTGTTAGTTATTCACCATAGTGAAGGCACAGGCTCAGGTTATCTGGGACTTTATGTTTTTGGCTGGATAGGTTTCTTAATTTCTTTCTTAGGTTGTCTGCTTGAAATTTTTTGATTTTATAGGGAAGCTGAGAAGTCAAATATAATGTTTGGGGGTGTGACTATCCTCATCTGCAGGACTGTTTGAAGAGGTGTGATCAGACTCACTCAGGATGGGGAGTCTTCACAGGGAGAGAGCTTTTCCTGCTGTGCTCTCTCTTTGATCCTGTAAAAGTCCTGCTAGAACTGCATGAGGATGCCCTGCACCATTACTGCCCCAGACTTGTACACCTTGGCAGAGGTTGTTTCAATTTCCTCAGTGTCTAATATTCTGAGTTTCCACCCTGGGCCAATGCCCTCTCTCTTGACATAGAGGTAATGTACACTTTTAGCACTGAGCCATGACAGGGGATGGTCTGTGTGGAAAATTAAGTTACCCCTTTTTGTAGCAGTCAGCAAATAGTGTCTCCAGCTTGGTAGATTAGTATACGATTATTGTATTTTACTTTTTGGTTTCAGAAGTAGCTTCAGACTGAATATTACTCAGTTTGTGTTGGATGGTATTTCCAGGTTCCACTGTGTTTCTTCTGCAGGTTTTGGTTTGTTAGAAGTTTTTTAATGATAGTTATTGGTAGTAATAGTCCATTCAGGTTGGTTTTATGTATGGAATTGTGATGTGGATTGAAGGTTTTAATGTTGAGGTCAGTATCCTGTATAAGTTCTTGTGAAATTCTACTTTATCTACATTTATCCAACTCAGGATCCCACGAGCTCACTCTGCCTCTCTGTCTCCCTGTCTTCCCTCTGCCTCTCTCTCTCTCTCTCTCTCTCTCTCTCTGTCTCTCTCTGTCTCCCTGTCTTCCCTCTGTCTCTCTCTCTCTGTCTCTCTCTCTCTCTCTCTCTGTCTGTCTGTCTGTCTGTTCTCTCTCTCTCTCTCTCTCTCTCTCTGTCTCTCTCTCTGACTCTCTCTCTCTCTCTCTCTGCCTCTCTCTGTCTCTCTGTCTTCCATTTGTCTCTCTCTCTCTCTCTCTCACTCTCTCACTCTGCCTCTCTCTGTCTCCCTGTCTTCCCTCTCTCTCTCTCACTCTCTCTCTCTCTGTCTCTCTCTGTCTCCCTGTCTTCCCTCTCTCTCTCTCTCTCTCTCTCTCTCTCTCTCTCTCTCACATTGCCAAAGCAAGTGAAATAGATAATAAAAATGGCTATATATAGTGTTGTAACAATGTGCAAATCTCTCTCTCTCTCTCTGACAGGTTGGTGACTGACAGGGAGAATAGACACAGCCACTGCACGCTTTGTTTGGCCTTGGAGATGTTTTCTCTATATGTAAAATGGCTGTCAATTCTCACAGCTTTTCCCCCACTGCTTTTTCTTCACATACTTGTTTCACTATTTGGGGCATAATTCATTATTCTGAACTTTTTCAGAGTAGCATTGCTATTCTCTCTTTCATGTAACCTTTCATGTGATGTCTGTCATGAGGATTATTGCTTAGGGCAGGACAATAGCCTATCATCAATGACTAAAGGATGTGCACTAACAGACTGCAGTGTATTTCAGACAATGTCCAGACCTTCTTATATCAAAAAACACCAATGAGGGCCAGTATTTCCACTAGAAAGGTTAATACAATATTGAAATGTCAAGAGATTAATGATATGTTTTGTACCCTCATGTTCCTGCAGAAGAGGGTGACAAATGTCTTGCCCTTTTCATTCTGTGCCTCCCTCTCTCTCTCTCTCTCTCTCTCTCTCTCTCTCTCTCTCTCTCTCTCTCTCTCTCTCTCTCTCTCTCTCTCTCTCTCTCTCTCTCTCTTTCTCTCTCTCTCTCTCTCTCTCTCTCTCTCTCTCTCTCTCTCTCTCTCTTTCTCTCATTACAAAATCATGGAGTTGATCCCCCTTTTGCTGCTATAACAGCCTCCACTCTTCTGGGAAGGCTTTCCACTAGATGTTGGAACATTGCTGTGGGGACTTGCTTCCATTCAGACACAAGAGCGTAAGTGAGGTCGTATTGCCTGGCAATGTGCTTTGAATGCAAACTCTGCGAACGTCTGGAAAAATGCCTCTAAAATGCACATTGTCTTCTGTCCATTGTTTTATAATTGTGCAGTCAACCTTTCTACCTGTTCTTGATTTTGGAGATACTATTTATCAAAGTGCAGCTGCCTCTACTCTTAAACCCCTGGATGATGTCTTTCATTGTGCCCTTCCTTTTATGACAGGAGACATTTTCATTATTTATCACTGTATTCTTTACCAAAAGGTTGGCTGGACCTCTTTGAAGTCATGTCGGTCACATCATTACGCTCTTTTTGTTTCCAAAGCCGTGCTCCACAAGCTTCCGATGTACCTAACTTCACTGTTAACATTTACAATGACAAATTATGAAACCTGTTCACAGGGTTGGTTAACTCGTGCGACTCCTTTGGTGTCTACAGAGTTAGATAAGTCAGCCTTTAGTTGACCTCAACAATACATTTAGAATAGATGAGTTAGTGTCCCTGGGGCAGTTCAGGCAGCAGACAGAGGATTCTTATAATGAACAATGTGTTTGTTCTAGTTGACTGTGTTTTGTGTATATTGTGAATATGAATGTGTGTCTGTGCAATATGTGTTGTGCTGTAATTTATTTGTTTTATATTGTATTAGATGTTTGATATATTTCATCAAATTGTATATGCAGGGCTCCATTGTAAAATAAACACTGGTCTCAATGGTGATTCCCTGACTAAATAAAGGTAAATAGCAATGCGTCTTGGACTGAATTCCAGCCTTTGGCCAAAATGTGCGTAAAAGAACATGGCACTGAGACAATAGAGGAGATGGGTTTGCATGCCTCTTGTGTTAATGTCAGTCAATGTATAGCATTGATCTATCTTCATTAGTGTGCTGTGAGATTGGAACCACAAGGACTCTGTTGTGGGAGAAAAGTGATATGTCTTCTGGCACTACCAGTCTGGTATCTCCTCTGGCTGAACTCTGAGGCCATAGAGAGCCTCAACCTCCTGTCTCAACTCTGAGGCCATAGAGAGCCTCAACCTCCTGTCTCAACTCTGAGGCCATAGAGAGCCTCAACCTCCTGTCTCAACTCTGAGGCCATAGAGAGCCTCAACCTCCTGTCTCAGGTCTGAGGCCATAGAGAGCCTCAACCTCCTGCCTCAACTCTGAGGCAATAGAGAGCCTCAACCTCCTGTCTCAGGTCTGAGGCCATAGAGAGACTCAACCTCCTGTCTTAACTCTGAGGCCATAGAGAGCCTCAAACTCCTGTCTCAACTCTGAGGCAATAGAGAGCCTCAACCTCCTGTCTCAACTCTGAGTCCATAGAGAGGCTCAACCTCCTGTCTCAGGTCTGAGGACATAGAGAGGCTCAACCTCCTGTCTCAGGTCTGAGGACATAGAGAGCCTCAACCTCCTGTTTCAACTCTGAGGCCATAGAGAGCCTCAACCTCCTGTCTCAGGTCTGAGACCATGGAGAGCCTCAACCTCCTGTCTCAACTCTGAGGCAATAGAGAGCCTCAACCTCCTGTCTCAACTCTGAGCCATAGAGAGCCTCAACCTCCTGTCTCAGCTCTGAGGCCATAGAGAGTCTCAACCTCCTGTCTCAACTCTGAGGCCATAGAGAGCCTCAACCTCCCGTCTCAACTCTGAGGCCATGGCCATAGAGAGCCTCAACCTCCTGTCTCAACTCTGAGGCCATAGAGAGCCTCAACCTCCTGTCTCAACTCTGAGGCCATAGAGAGCCTCAACCTCCCGTCTCAACTCTGAGGCCATGGCCATAGAGAGCCTCAACCTCCTGGCTCAACTCTGAGGCCATAGAGAGCCTCAACCTCCTGTCTCAACTCTGAGGCCATAGAGAGCCTCAACCTCCTGTCTCAACTCTGAGGTCATAGAGAGCCTCAACCTCCTGCCCCAACTCTGAGGCCATGGCCATAGAGAGCCTCAACCTCCTGTCTCACCAGTACCACATCATTGTTGTTTTCTTGTATCATGCAGTCGGCCGTGTAGTAATGGTCCAGTTCCTGTCTGTAACAGAGGATACCTCCCAGTTCCTTCCCAGCGGTCCATGGAGTGGTCTCCAACTTTTAATCAACTTGGCTTAATTGGAGTGATTTCCTGTCTTACTGTATGTTTCAATCCATCTGTATAATTAGGCTGAATTAAAGTCTGTCATACAGAGCATAGCGGGAGAGGGCTACGGTAGACCCTCCCCTGCCCATTCACCTTCTATCTGTACCACACACAATTACACACCAGCTTGACAGAAAGAGGAAATTACCTTCTTTGTCATCTCATTTTTCACTGGGGGGCTCAGCACGCAAAGCTCTATTCACTGTTACTTAGCGTCAACTGTAATTAGTGCATTGTAGCCTGGGCTTGTGAATATCTACCATATCCATTTCAATATGACACATCAGACAATTACCACCACACTCAAGGCAAACCACTCACAGATCATTTATTGTGTTAAAATCATCTGCATTGCCTCAGGACCATCGTGTTAGGGAATAGGAAAGACAAGCATCACAATGCAGGCATCACACTGCAGGTGAAAACAGGTCTTCATTTTTCTGGGTGGGTAACAGCCCTTGGATGAGTCATTAGTGTGATATGTCAACATCAATAGTTGATGCTGTTAGATACAGTACCACTGTTGGACTTCATGGTATCCTGGTATCATGTGCTTACTTCCTACCCCAATAAATGTAAAATAATTCATTTGATTAGTTAAACTTATATTTTTAATATGGGTAAAAAAAAATTGTGAAGTAAACATATTTTTGAATTGTGTAAACGTAAAACATTTTTTGTTAGGTAAAAGTATATATTTGTATAAGGGAAACGTATTTTGGGGGGATTGGCTGCTTGCTGAATTCTTTGGATGCCTATTCCCAATAGCTAAACAACCAAAGCTTCTGCACATGCTCAGGGTTGTCTAATTTACATAGCTGCTGCTCCCTTGGCAGCCGGTTAGGGTTAAGGTTAGGGTTAAGGTTAGGGTTAAGGTTAGGGTTAGGGTTGGGGTTAGGGTTGGTTTTGGGGTTAGGGTTAGGGTTAGTGTTAGGGTTAGGTTTGGGGTTGGGGTTGGGGTTAGGGTTTGGGGTTAGGGTTAAGGTTGAGGCTTGAGGTTGACACGGGAACAGGACTCCCATTGGTCTTGCGGGGTTCATGCAGGAATGGGAGTGAAATTGAAGAGTCAAGTTCTGGACAGGACGGGACAGGATAAACTGTCCACAGGAATGGGCAGAAGAGGAATTATTATTATTTTTGTTTTTTTAAGCAGTTTTAATAGGACATATTGTTTTGAATGTTTTTCTCCCCTGGCCCTCATTCCAACTGTAGCACCCATTTTTCAGTCTTCACTATTTATGTCTTTATCAGCTGGCAGGCCAATGAAAAGTAGCTAGCTAAGAGCAAGCTAACAGTTCGCTCTCCCATCTCATCTCTAGAGCAGCCTAAAACGGAGCCGTTGCTATGGAAACTCACACATGCAGCAGAGTGTAGGTAGGGGGACAGACAGAGACAAGCAGCTAACGGAGAAGGTATTTCTGGAGTGGAGTGATTTTTATCAGGACAGGACAGAAAAGTTGTCAGTTTATAGAACTGTTGCGGGATTGGGACAGTACGGGAAACATTTTACAGGACAAGACGGGACAGAAATACATTTTCACTCCTGTGTCAACCTGTAGTTGAGGCTAGGGTTAGGGTTGAACCAGGACATGAAGCTAGGGTTAGGGTTGAACCAGGACATGGATATGAAGCTAGGGTTAGGGTTGAACCAGGACATGGACATGAAGCTAGGGTTAGGGTTGAACCGGGACATGAAGCTAGGGTTAGGGTTGAACCAGGACATGGATATGAAGCTAGGGTTAGGGTTGAACCAGGACATGGATATGAAGCTAGGATTAGGGTTGAACCGGGACATGGACATGAAGCTAGGGTTAGGGTTCAACAAAAGAGGGCAAAGCACAGGAAGCAGCACTTTCAGTAGTTTAGTTGGAATAGGGCCCAGTATGCAGCTTGAAGGTTTAGAGGCCATGATTATTTTCATAATTGTGTCAAGACATATAGTAGTAAAACACTTGAGTGTCTCCCTTGATCCTAGGTCCTGGCAAAGTTGTGCAGACTCAGGACAAAGGAGCTTTGGAGGAATACGCAGATTTAAAGAGGAGTCCGTAATTTGCTTTCTAATGATCATGATCTTTTCCTCAAAGAAGTTCATGAATTTACTCAAGCGTAACCCTCATCCCTAACTCCACCCTCAAGCCTAACCCTCAACCCTAACCCTAACACTCAACCCTAACCCTAGCCCTAGCACTCAACCCTAACCCTAACGCTCAACGCTAACTTCAGCCTCAACCCTAACTCTAACCCTCAACCCTAACTCTAACCTCAACCTTAACTCTAACCCTCAAACCTAACCCTGAACACTAACTCTAATGTCAACCCTAACTCTAACCCTCAACCCTAACCCTCAACCCTAACCCTAACACTCAAACCTAACCCTCAACCCTAACTCCAACACACAACTCTAACTCTAGACTCAACCATAACCCTAACCCTAACCCTAACACTCATCCTAACGCTAACCCTCAACCCTAACCCTAACACTCATCCTAACCCTAACCCTCAACCCTAACCCCAACACTCAACTCTAACCCTAACACTCAACCCTAACCTTAGCTTCAAGCCTAAACCTCAACCCTAACCCTAGCCCTAACCCTAGCGCTAACACTCAAACCTAACTTTAGCCCCATCCTAACTCTAACCCTAAAGCCTAACCCTCAATCTTAAATCTAGCCGCAACCCTAACTCTAACCCTCAAACCTAACAATCAACCCTCAACTCTCAACCCTAACTCTAACCCTCAAACCTAACTCTAGCACTCATCCTAACCCTCAACCCTAACTCTAACCCTCAATCCTAACTCTAGCACTCATCCTAACCCTCAACCCTAACTCTAACCCTCAATCCTAACAATCAACCCTCAACTCTCAACCCTAACTCTAACCCTCAATCCTAACTCTAGCACTCATCCTAACCCTCAACCCTAACTCTAACCCTCAATCCTAACAATCAACCCTCAACTCTCAACCCTAACTCTAACCCTCAATCCTAACTCTTGACTCATCCCTAACCCTCAACCCTAACTATTGCCTCAACACTAACTCTAACCCTCCTTCCTAACCCTCAACCCTAATCCTAACCCTCAACCCTAACTCTAGCACTCAACCCCAACTCTAGACTCAACTCTAACCCTCAACCCTAACTCTAGCCCTAACCCTAACCCTCAACCCTAACCCTCAACCCTAACTCTAACCCCCAAACCTAACTCTAACCCTCAAAGCTAACGCTCAATGAAAACTCTAGCCTCAACCCTTCCTCTAACCCTCATTCCTAACCCTCAACCATAACTCTAGCCTCAACTCTAACCCTCAAGCCTAACTCTAGCCCTAACCCTAACCCTCAACCCTAACGCTAGCCTCAACCCTAACCCTCAACCCTAGACCTAACCCTAACCATAAACCCTAACCCTCAACCCTAACCCTAACCTAACCCTCGACTCTAACCCTAACCCTCAACCCTAACCCTCAACCCTAACTCTAACCCTCATCCCTAACCCTCAACCCTAACCCTCAACCCTAACTCTAATCCTCAACCCTAACCCTCAACCCTCAACTCTAACCCTAACCCTAACACTCAACCCTAACCCTAGCCCTAACACTAAACCCTAACCCTAACACTAACACTCAAACCTAACTCTAGCCTCAACCCTAACGCGAACCCTCATTCCTAACCCTCAACCATAACTCTAGCCTCAACTATAACCCTCAAGCTTAACTCTAGCCCTAACCCTAACCCTCAACTCTAACTCTAGCCTCAACCCTAACCCTCAACCCTAGACCTAACCCTAACCATAAACCCTAACCCTCAACCCTAACCCTAACCTAACCCTCGACTCTAACCCTAACCCTCATTCCTAACTCTAACCCTCAAACCTAACCCTCAACCCTAACCCTCAACCCTTACACTCAACTCTAACCCTAGCCCTAACACTAAACCCTAACCCTAACACTAACACTCAAACCTAACTCTAGCCTCAACCCTAACTCTAACCCTCATTCCTAACCCTGAACCATAATTCTAGCCTCAACTCTAACCCTCAAGCCTAACTCTAGCCCTAACACTAACCCTCAAACCTAACTCTAGCCTCAACCCTAACTCTAACCCTCAAGCCTAACCCTCAACCCTAAATCTAGTCTCAAACCTATCTCTAACCCTCAAACCTAACCATCAAAACCTAACCCTCAAACCTAACTCTAACCCTCAAACCTAACCCTCAACCCTAACTCTAACACTCAACTCTAACTCTAGCCTCAACCTAACTCTAGCCTCAACTCTAATTCTAAACCTCAAACCTAACCCTCAACCCTAACTCTAGCACTCATCCTAACCCTCAACCCTAACTCTAGCACTCAACCCTAACCCTCAACCCTAACTATTGCCTCAACACTAACTCTAACCCTCATTCCTAACCCTCAACCCTAATCCTAACCCTCAAACCTAACTCTAGCACTCAACCCTAACTCTAGCCTCAACTCTAACCCTCAACCCTAACTCTAGCCCTAACCCTCAACCCTAACCCTCAACCCTAACTCTAACCTTCAAACCTAACACTCAATGCAAACTCTAGCCTCAACTCTAACTCTAACCATCATTTCTAACCCTCATCCTAACTCTAGCTTCTTTCCTAACTCTAACCCTCAACCCTAACCCTAACCTAACCCTCAACCCTCAATCCTAACCCTAACTCTCAACTCTAACCCTAACCCTCAACCCTAACCCTCAACCATAAGCCTAACCCTCAACTCTAACTCTAACCCTCAAACCTAACCCTCAACCCTAACCCTCAACCCTAACTCTAACCCTCAACCCTAACCTTCAACCCTAACCCTCAACCCTAACTCTAACCCTCAACCCTAACTCTAGCCTCAACCCTAACTCTAACCCTCATCCTAAACCTCAAGCCTCAAAACTAACCCTCAACCCTAACCCTCAACCATAACTCTAGCCCTAACCCTAACCCTCAACCCTCAAACCTACCTCTAGCCTCAACCCTAACCCTCACTTCTAGACCTAACCATAACCCTAACCCTAAACCCTAACACTCCACCCTAACCCTAACCTAACCCTCAACCCTAACCCTAACCCTAACCCTCAACTCTAACCCTAACCCTCAACCCTAACCCTCAACCATAAGCCTAACCCTCAACCCTAACTCTAACCCTCAAACCTAACCCTCAACCCTAACCCTCAACCCTAACTCTAACCCTCAACCCTAACTCTAGCCTCAAGCCTAACTCTAACCCTCATCCTAAACCCTATCCTCAACCCTAACTCCAGTCTCAATCTAACTCTAACCCGCAACCCTAACTCTAACCCCTAAACCTAACTCCGATCCTCAACTCTAACTCTAGCCTCAACCCTGACCCTAACCCTCATCCTTGCCATCAACCCTAACTCTAACCCAAGCCTGTTTGTCCACGATTGCAATATAGACCTAAATGGCTTGAGAGGTAGCAATTGAGGATATGCACCCCCTAGATGTGATCCAACTTATCTTCATTTGTTGTCCATCTCACTTGTCTTTTTCATATCCTGGTTGTAACATCAATCCCAAACTCGCCAGTATGTCTGTTCTCTTCCTAACCTGTAGTCCAACCCCCAGGCCAGCAGTTTGAAACTGACCTCTCTCTCCCTCAGCCCACTCCCAGCTAATTTCCTGGCGCTCACCACTTTCCCAACAGCGTGTGTCTGACAGCCAATTTCCACTGTGGCAGGGTACATCTATCTCCTGTTAGGCTGCATAGTAAAGGACCTGGTCAGAGGTGAGGTCCCCCAGATACCACCACTCAGACTCACAACCAAGGACCCTGCACATCTTCATTAGACCTCTTTGGCCTCATAGGACTCTGGGGTCAGCTCTACTCTATGTCATTTCTTCTGTGGGATCCAGGTCACAGCACAAATATCATACATAACTCAAACCTGTGTTAGCCAGCTATGCTGAAACCAAGCTGTTAGCTGGACGATATTGTCAGAAGAACCTGGTTTTCATTATCTAATGGCAATAAGATTGTTAACATTACAAAACTAAAACAAGATTGATTCAATTATAATAGCTAAACAGACATTCACGAGTTTAAGGACCAGACATGAAATGGGTTTAGGATATTTATTGAGGAAATTGAATGGATGGGAGAATGAGGATTCAATGGGGAAATGAGAACGGACCGGACAAAGCCAAGGGCTGCAGATGAAGGATCCGGAGGGGCTGACTCTGCAGGGTTTGGCTAGGAGTCTCAGGTATACATCACTGTCGGGCCATGGTAGTTAGGCTGCTGTGTTGAAGGCAACCCCCCCAAAGCTCCTTGACACAACCTAAGTGAAAGGAGGAGGGATGCAACACAAAACAGAGAGGAGGAACGACTGTTTGGTCAGGTTTAAGTAGGGTGGTAGTGGTAATTAAAGAGAGTAAGAACAGGTGTTGAGGCTGATTAGCAGTTAGTAGTAGCTTGTTTGACGAGTTACGTTTGAGGCAACTAGTAACAGTAAGTGTTGCAAACAGTAGTTGAGGCTGATTGGTTAGCAGCTGGTGCTTGTTGAGTTGCTTGTGAGCTGCGTTCAAGGTAGCTACAGTAGTTAATTGTGAAGTTCCAATCTGGTCCTTTCTTCAGAATTTTTGTTCATCCTTAATAACACCATAAACAGATCAAATTCAAATTAACAGATACTTGATACTTCAAGGTCTTCAGCATTTTGATTTGAGATATCGGCAAAACAGAGAAGAGAGTGCATGCTAAATCCTTTCATTTGGGGCAGAGAGAGAGAAGTTTAAAGTATGAAACAGAAGAGACATTTTGACAGCTGCATGAACACAACTCCCAGAGGCCCCCGATGACTAAAGGCTTTTTGTGTTACTAGTGCGTTGTGTGTCAAAAAGGAGAGATGCCAGACCAAAATCACTTTTTAGGTGTAGCCTAATGCACGGTGAGATAAATTGGTTGTATAAGTTTGAAAATCCTTTTTAGTAATTGTATGCTACCTTTTAGTGCAGGTCCTTGATTCATAAAACCTGCCATACTCTACACAGAGTGAACCTCAATTTATCTTTGAATACATTACAATGGAATAAGCTAGACTTTTCTCTCTTCATTCTTCCAGCTTCATTTTCAGTCAGTCCTTCTGTCCTCCAGCTACACTCAGCTCTCAGGGAAAAAGCAGCTATTGGATGTGACCCCCAGTTCACACACATTAGCGTCCTACTCAACCTCACTGGTCTGCACCTCAGCCTCACCACGATTGGCACTGACTTCCTGGTTATCCAAGCACCCCTCTGTTACTCCAGGCATGACATGTGTGCTGCCGCATAATCAGAGCACTGTAGTGAGCTAGCTGTACTGCTGCTGCTGCAGTACAACACAAACCAAACTGTAAATAAAGCACAATGCTCAGTTTACACTACAGCCTAACACCTCAAACAATCTAAGGATTTGTTGTTTCAATACTTTTATGTCTGTAGTCTTTGATCCTCTGTTATGATGATATAAGCCTATTGTTATGAATAATGATATAGGCCTATTGTTAAAGATGTGATGATATAAGCCTATTGTTATGATGTGATGATGAAGGCCTATTGTTATGATGTGATGATGAAGGCCTATTGTTATGATGTGATGAAGTAGGCCTATTGTTATGATGTGATGATGAAGGCCTATTGTTATGATGTGATGATGAAGGCCTATTGTTATGATGTGATGAAGTAGGCCTATTGTTATGATGTGATGATGAAGGCCTATTGTTATGATGTGATGTGATGATGAAGGCCTATTGTTATGATGTGATGTGATGATGAAGGCCTATCGATATAGTCAAATTGTTATAATGTGATGATGTAGGCCTATTGTTCTGATGTGATGTGATGATAGAGGCCTATTGTTATGATGTGATGATGTAGGCCTATTGTTATGATTTGATGAAGTAGGCCTATTGTTATGATGTGATGATGTAGGCCTATTGTTATGATTTGATGATGAAGGCCTATTGTTATGATGTGATGATGAAGGCCTATTGTTATGATGTGATGATGTAGGCCTATTGTTATGATGTGATGATGTAGGCCTATTGTTATGATGTGATGATGAAGGCCTATTGCTATGATGTGATGATGTAGGCCTATTGGATGTCACAAATGAAAGTCCCAGACCAAACAGAGTCATGTAATTATCTGTCATATAATTCAGTAAAGATGAATTAAAGTTCAGTTAAATTAGGGAGACTCATGCTTGAGTTTGTATCTGATCGTTAGAGCAGTGGGAAGACCAGATAACTTGGGCATTAAAAGTACATCATAAAGTAATGAATACAGGAATACATTTTCCAAAAGAAGAGTTCAGTTATCTTAGTGGCTACACAGACACTGTAAATGAGTGTACATATTTTCAGAATAAAGGGGACAAATCACGTTACATTTTTTTTTTGGTCACTTTAAGCATTTTTTTCCAATTAGTGCTAGTAATTGGGGTGTGTGTGCAGGCAGCGCCCAGACACACAGAGGATAATCTGGCCTTTCTGTATTAGATGGGAAGTGGACCGTGAAAGTAATTGGTGAGTGTAGCACAAATTGGATCTTAGTGTGATGTGGTTTTTATTCCTCTGAGGTAATATTTGCAAAGTGATTAGAACAATGCTGCTGCTGCACATTTTCAATATGTTTTATTACATACGTGTAACATTTATGATCCACTGCTTAGCAGGTTTAGTAATCACTCAACTGTTTCCAAACTGTTTCCAATTAGAATTCAGATTAGACTGTTCTGAAATAAACTGGCAAATCAAGCATAACAAAACCGGATGGCAGGGTTGTTTTACAAGGAATCCCACAGAGACTAAAAAGGCTTATTTCTATACCAGGGGTTCCTGTTAGGGATGTTTTAAAACAGGTTTGAACCATCCAACGCTGTGTCAGGACTTTACAAATAACATGATTAGAGACAGATTCATTAGGCGGTATCACCGCGGTAACACCGTTGGGTAATGAAATGTGGTGCTGGAGCGGTAACCACCAGGGGTTTGGTAAGCCTGCCTGCCTCACACTGCTGTGACCCTGGGATAAAAAAAAACCTGGAGATATTGGAATATCTGTAGCCGACGGAACACCATGGAACACCAAGGAAACACAGAGAAACACCAATGAACACAGAGGAACACCACAGGACCCCTCCAGCTGATAAATGGTAGTTATCACCTCGGCAAACCAACCCATGGCCATTAGTGAGCATTTCTCCTTTGCCAAGACAATCCATTCACCTGACAGGTGTAGCTTATCAAGAAGCTGATTAAACAGCATGATCATTACAAAGGTGCACCTTGTGCTGGGGACAATAAAAGGCCACTCTAAATGTGCAGTTTTGTCACACAACACAATGCCACAGATGTCTCAAGTTTTGGGTGAGCATGTGATTGGCATGCTGACTGCAGGAATGTCCACCAGAGCGGTTGCCAGAGAATTGACTATTAATTTCTCTCCCATAAGTCGCCACCAACGTCGTTTTAGAGAATTTAGCAGTACATCCAACCGGCCTCGAAACTGCAGACCATGTGTAACCAGGACCTCCACTTCTGGCTTCTTCACCTGCGGGATCATCTGAGACCAGCCACCTGGACAGCTGATGAAACTGAGGAGTATTTCTGTTTGTAATAAAGCCCTTTTGTGGGGAAAACTCATTCTGATTGGCTGGGCCTGGCTCTCCAGTGTGTGGGCCTGTGCCCTACCAGGCCCACCGATAGCTGCATCCCTGCCCAGTCATGTGAAATCCATAGATTATGGCCTAATTAATTCATTTAAATTGACTGATTTCCTTAAATGAACTGTAACTCAGTAAAATCGTTGAAATTGTTGCATGTTGCATTTATATTTTTGTAAAGTATATATAGCCTACACTTTCTCATTCTGAACTTCAATGCGTGTTGGATGGTTGTGGCTTTGTGACAGTGACCACACAAGCAGCTGCTCACATATTTGACATCTCTTAAGCAGTTAGACCTCCAACACTGCCAAAACATCAGCTATGCGGGTGTCGGCTGTCATGGGTTAAAACTTGATCTGATTGAATCTAGGCCTTACCCACGCACACAAACGCTTGCACACACACACACCCAAACACGCGCACACATAAATACGTACGCACGTGCGCACACACACACACAGACACACACATGTACACACACACACAGTAAAGCCTGGACATGCAAAGAGGGGAAACTAGAAAACCCCTGACAGCATAAATTACTGGGTGGAAAAAGGTGAAATCTCTGTACATATATCAAGCCTTGTCTCCTGTCACACAGGGCAGAGAGGAAAACAAAGGGAGGAGGAGGAGACTAGCAGAGAGAAAAAGAGCGGGACAGAGGATGAGCCAGAGGTAGGGAAAGAAAGGAAAATGCAGGTAGAGAGGGTGGACAGAATGTGGGAGAAACCCAGCTAGCGCATAACGTTCTGAGAACCATCTGTTTCTTACAGCTTGGTGAGAGCGTGGTTGTCCTATGGTTATTTTGCATCCAACCTTTCCACAGTGTTCTGAGGATGTTGCAGGATAGTTGCTTGGCTTTCACTGTTAGTAGAGCATGACTCTTGCAGCGCCAGGGTTGTGGGTTCCATTCCAACGGGGGACCAGTACGAACATGTATACACTCACTACTCACTAAGTCACTCTGGATCAAAATGTCAAATGGGAAACAGGCAGGGGAAGCCTCCAGTATTGGAGACAGTCTCAAGGCCAGTCAACAGGCAGGGGAAGCCTCCAGTATTGGAGACAGTCTCAAGGTCAGTCAACAGGCAGGGGAAGCCTCCAGTATTGGAGACAGGCTCAAGGCCAGTCAACAGGCAGGGGAAGCCTCCAGTATTGGAGACAGTCTCAAGGCCAGTCAACAGGCAGGGGAAGCCTCCAGTATTGGAGACAGTCTCAAGGCCAGTCAACAGGCAGGGGAAGCCTCCAGTATTGGAGACAGTCTCAAGGTCAGTCAACAGGCAGGGGAAGCCTCCAGTATTGGAGACAGTCTCAAGGCCAGTCAACAGGCAGGGGAAGCCTCCAGTATTGGAGACAGTCTCAAGGCCAGTCAACAGGCAGGGGAAGCCTCCAGTATAGGAGACAGTCTCTCGGCCGGTCAACAGGCAGGGGAAGCCTCTAGTATTGGAGACAGTCTCTCAGCCAGTCAACAGGCAGGGGAAGCCTCCAGTATTGGAGACAGTCTCAAGGCCAGTCAACAGGCAAGGGAAGACTCCAGTATTGGAGACAGTCTCTCAGCCAGTCAACAGGCAGGGGAAGCATCCAGTATTGGAGACAGTCTCAAGGCCAGTCAACAGGCAAGGGAAGACTCCAGTAATGGAGACAGTCTCTCAGCCAGTCAACAGGCAGGGGAAGCCTCCAGTATTGGAGACAGTCTCTCAGCCAGTCAACAGGCAGGGGAAGCCTCCAGTATTGGAGACAGTCAGAATTGCCTTCCCATAACACTATCATGGTAAACCGGAAGTAAATATAGCCCTCAACCCTTAATGTTGGGTAGAAGAAGATAAAGAACCTGCAGCTCTCCAGAGCAGAGGTGGTGGCACTAGAACTATGTTAGGGAAGTTGTGTTCGGAACCTTCTCCCAGAGCAGGGCTCAGCCAGGCATCATTAATCACAACAGGAAGACCTAGAGCTTAGGCATTGCTTCGACAAAGCCCCAGATGAAACTGCACTGCAGCTCACCGTACAGAGACCCAAAATAATGATGCATCTCCCTAAATATCTCCCTGCTCCCATCTCTCCGTCTCCCTCTCTCCCCCATCTCCCTCTCCCTCTCTTCACCACTCTCTCTCTCGGATACTCTTAACGTGCCACCATCTCTTCGTGTTAATTTGCTGCTTCAGTGACACGCATCATTGAGGGAGTAGTTTCTAATAACCCTGCCAGCCCTCACGCAAAAGCCTTTGAGTTGTGAGCAGAGGTGTCACTCAAATTATTAACCATAATGGTGAAAAGGATGTGTTTCTAAAGCCTGGCTTCCATGTGACATGACCACAGTTCGATCAAAGCGTTCTTCTCCCGCTCTCTATTCCCCCACCTCTCCTCCTCTCTCTCCAGATATGAGCCCCTGTCCCTATTAGGGCTCTGTGAGGAAGGAAGAGCACGTACTGGGCTGCTCTTTAGGCTTGAATCATTTCATTTCCCTGAGCGGCTTGCCATAAAAAATGCAGGAAAAAAATCTTGATTCCCAAGGATCTTGGCATGCAGCGGCCTCTTCAATGTCACCTTCTTATCACAATTTGTTATGTAGGGTTTTTCATTTTAGGGGGGCTGGAGGAGAGAGAAAGGGTTAGTTTGTGATGTAGGGTTTTTCATTTTAGGGGGCTGTTGGAGAGAGAGAGGGTTAGAGGTATTTTTCTCTCTCTTCCTGACTGAAAGAGTCAAAGTAATTATTCATTGTTCTAGCGCCGTCAGGGATGATGTGTCTGACATTTCCTCTCTGCTGCTTTGTTGTTGCAGAGCCAGGGAAGCTAGGCAGAGAGAAGAGGCAGTACAGGGAGGAATGTCAGCCCCTGGCTGTCTCCTTTAGCTAAGGCAGGAATAAACCTTCCTACTCTGGGTCCAAGAAAGGGACTCATACTGATCCAGGGAGGTATGGTGTGTGTGTCTGTGCGTGTGTATGAAGACCAGATTCTGGACATAGACAACTGAGCTTTGCGATATGTGAGTGACAGACCCTTATATCCAAACGTACAAAGTAATAGTAATATATTTATGGATGTTTTACTGTAGAAGCAAATAGCTAGTCTACGGATTACCTTCATGAAAGAAACATCTTCATTTGCTGAGAGGTTGACAAATGTACTAGTGCTACAGTGCCCAAAACCATACAGTGTGGAATTGCTGCATTCAACTTCAGAACCAGCCATTTCCATTGTACTCATTTATGTTTGTCTGTTAACGTTGTATCATATAAAATGGAGTTGGATGGCCCAATAATCTAGTTGTGTTTTTAATTCAAAAATCAGAAAGCAGATGCCTTGGTAATAAAGACAATTGTACAGGCAGCTGCACCATCTGTTGTTCTGGGTGACCACAGTAATGAGAGGAGTTATGGGAGGAAGGCTATAGTCCACAGCAGAGGAAATGGAAACGTTACTCATCATGAACAGCCAGCTACATAGAACCTCATCAACTCAACTGAGAAAGTGGGAAGTGAGATCCGAGTTTCAACCTTTTCCTACAGTGGCTAAATCAGGGTCACAGAGATTCTGGCTAGTTTGAAACAAATCTACTTTGAAACAAAAGTATATACCTCACACACATGATTATGGGCTTAAAAAAGAGGACACCTGTATCATGTCAGATATAGAGTTGAAATGTATTACATTTTGAGTTTGCATCCAAATATTATATGTTATATACACTACCAGTCAAAAGTTTGGACACCTACTCTTTCAAGGGTTTTTCTTTATTTTTATTATTTTCTACATTGTAGAATAATAGTGAAGACATCAAAACTATTAAATAACACATATGGAATCATGTTGTAACCGAAAACGTGTTAAACAAATCAAAATCTATATTATATTTGAGATTCTTCAAAGTAGCCACCCTTTGCCTTGATGACAGCTTCGCACACTCTAGGCATTCTCTCAACCAGCTTCACCTAGAATGCTTTTCCAACAGTCTTGAAGGAGTTCACACATATGCTGAGCACTTGTTTGCTGCTTTTGCTTCACTCTGCGGTCCAACACATCCCAAACCATCTCAATTGGGTTGAGATCGGGATTGTTGAGGCCAGGTCATCTGATGCAGCACTGGAGGTCATTGTCCTGTTGAAAAACTAATGGTAGTCCCACTAAGTGCTAACAAGATGGGATGGCGTATCGCTTCAGAACTCTGTGGTAGCCATGCTGGTTAAGTGTGCCTTGAATTGCAAATAAAACACTGACGGTGTCACCAGCAAAACACCCCCACACCATCACACCTCCTCCTCCATGCTTCACGGTGGGAACCACACATGCAGAGATTATCCGTTCACCTACTCTGCGTCTCACAAAGACACGCCGGTTGGAACCAAAAATCAAAAATTTGTACTCATCAAACCAAAGGACAGATTTCCACCAGTCGAATGTCCCTTGCTCATGTTTCTTGGCCGAAGCAATTCTCTTCTTATTATTGGTGTGGTTTCTTTGCAGCAATTTGACCATGAAGGCTTGATTCATGCAGTCTCCTCTGAACAGTTGATGTTGAGATGTTTCTGTTACTTGAAAATTTTTTGTGCTGCAATCTGAGGCTGGTAACTCTAATGAACTTATCCTCTGCAGCAGAGGTGACTCTGGGTCTTCCTTTCTTGTGGCGGTCCTCATGAGAGCCAGTTTCATCATAACACTTGAAGAAACTTTCAAAGTTCTTGAAATATTCCGTGTTGAATGTTTTAAAATAATGATGGACTGTTGCTTCTCTTTGCTTTTTTGAGCTGTTCTTGCCATAATATGAACTTGGTCTTTTACCAAATATGGATTTCTTCTGTATACCAGCCCTACCTTGTCACAACACAATTGAATGTCTCAAACACATTAAGAAGGAAAGAAATTACACAAATTAACTGGTAACAAGGCACACTTGTTAATTGAAATGCATTCCAGGTGACTACCTCATGAAGCTGGTTGAGATAATGCCAAGAGATAATGCTGGTTGAGATAATGTCAAGTCAAAGGGTGGCTACTTTGAAGAATATTTAACACTTTTTTGGTTACTACCTGATTCTATATGTTATTTCATAGTTTTGATGTCTTCACTATTATTCTACAATGTAGAAGAGGACGCTGTTGGTCATTGACTGCAGGAACAGTCTCTATGTCTGTATGTCTATATGTATATTACTGATGAATTGCCAGCCTTTGGACCTCTATCAGTTGGGCTTAGCAGGAGTCAGAAACACAGCTCCATGTTAAGACACATTTCTTCTGGAAAAGCCACATCTGTATTCCTATAATATCTCTCTCTCTCTCTCTCTCTCTCTCTCTCTCTCTCTCTCTCTCTCTCTCTCTCTCTCTCTCTCTCTCTCTCTCTCTCTCTCTCTCTCTCTCTCTCTCTCTCTCTCAAGAGTGTGAGGCTTGAGTTGGCACAGATGAGTGAGTGGTAAGGCTGTAGGTGTGTGTGAGTGAATGCAGTGACCTTGCTCGTAGCTGGGTGATTAACTGATTATGCCTTCAGAGAGGGGTGATATTCATGTTCAGGGGTCAGCCATTGTTCTCCTCACAATGGTGCTGCTGGGGACAGGGACACTACACGACTTCTAGGAAACATACAATGTTGATATGGAACACTTATTTACTGGATCAATGTCTTCACCTTGTAACAGTCTATCAACAACGTAGGTCCTACAGGCTGTAGTTTGGTCACAACTGGACTACTGTTCAGTCGTGTGGTCAGGTGCCACAAAGAGGTAACTGATGCAAGCAGTAGAATCAGATTTAAAATACAAATACACCTTATGGAACAGCGTGGACTGTAAAGCAACACAAACAAAGGCATAGACACATGCATACAGACACATTATAACATGCGCACTATACACACACGTACACATGGATTTTGTGCTGTAGATATGTGGTATTGGAGTAGTGGCCTGAGAGCATTTACATTTACATTTACGTCATTTAGCAGACGCTCTTATCCAGAGCGACTTACAAATTGTTGTGACATCTGTTGTGAATGTATTGTAATGTTTTTATAATTGTATAAGTGCCTTAATTTTGCTGAACCCCAGGAAGAGTAATGGGGATCCATAATAAATACAAAAAGATTGACACATCAGTGGTGGTCGGTGCCGTTTATGATGAGGGAGGACGACCATTTCCTTATTTCTATTACAGCATGTTGGATGACTGTCATTCATATTCCATTCACCCAAATCAATGTAACATTGATAGGTTTAGGCTACTACATGATACTGAAATATTCCCTGTACACATCATGAGATTGCTACAACTGTCACGTCCTGACCATAGAAAGCTGTTATTTTCTATGGTAGAGTAGGTCAGGGCGTGACAGGTTTTTTTTTCTAGTTTCGATTTTCTATGTTGTTATGTTCTAGTTTTCTATTTCTATGTTGGGTTTTGTTTGGGATGATCTCCAATTAGAGGCAGCTGGTCATCGTTGTCTCTAATTGGAGATCATACTTAAGTAGGTGTTTTTCCCACCTGGGTTTGTGGGAGATTGATTTTGAGTAGGTGTATTTTGTAACTCTTCGTCGCGGTTTGTTGTTTTGTTCTTTCAGTTTATTTGTATGTATTGCATAGTTTCACAGTTTAATAAAGAAAATGTGGAACGATACACACGCTGCACTTTGGTCCGCTCCTTCATCCTACGACAACCGTGACAACAACCTAGTCTATGAATGAAAGTTTACAACGTTGCACACTCTTGTCTGCATCTAGCTTATATTGGGTGTAATCATTGGTGGCAAACGAGAGTCTCTATTGGACAAATTCAGGTATTTTTATCCCGCTTTGTTTGCTTCCGTGTTAAAGAAACGTTTTTCAACAGAATCGTCAGAGTGAATACACCTCGGACAACACATAAACAGAGTTAATTTTATCAGTCATTCTAGCCTCTACGCACTCTCCTCCCCTTACATTTTCCCTTCGCTTGTGGACTTCAATGGATAACACATCAGCTGTAAGTGACCAGGTGAAAAAAACTTTCCAAGCCAAAGCAATTCATAAGCGCTACACACTTCCTTCATCGTTGTCCCCATATCAGCTAAAGTAACGTCCTAGTCAACATAGCTAATGGAACTAACACGTTAGTAAACCCTCTACAATTACGCAGTAAAGTTACAGTGTATAGTCAGTAAGCAGCTGGACCGGCGGGCAATAAATTAATAAACTAAACTAGCCAGCTGCATTTGCTAGCTAAAACAATTAAAATAATCTCTTGCTTTTCCTTCATTTTTGAATTTGTTGAAAACTGTTCAAATATTGTCTTTCTCTCTCTTTGAGTCAACTATTCACCGCTATTTATGCACTGCAGTGCTAGTTAGCTGTAGATTATGCTTTCAGTACGAGATTCATTCTCTGATCCTTTGATTGGGTGGACAATATGTCAGTTCATGATGCAATAGCTCTGATAGGTTGGAGGACGTCCTCCGGAAGTTGTCATAATTACTGTATAAGTCTATGGATGAGGCTGAGAACCAAGAGCCTCGTAGGTTTTGAAGTCAATGTACCCAGAGGAGGATGGAAGCTAGCTGTCCTCCGGCTACACCACGCTGCTACCCTACAGAGTGCTGTTGAGGCTACTGTAGACCTTCTTTGCAAAACAGTGTGATTGAATCAATTATTTGGTGACGTGAATATATTTAGTATAGTTTTATCAAATAAAGGATAACTTTTTCAATGCTTTACAAAGACAGGTGAAACAGATCAGGGTGTGACAGACTTGCTGTATATCGTTGTTATTGTCCATATCAACTATACTACTAAAGAATGGAAAACTGTTTCACCTGGGGTTTTCTCACCATTATTTTCTGTGAGTGTGTGTATGTATGGTGTGTGTGTGTGTGTATGGTGTGTGTGTATGAATGGTGTGTGCGTGTATGGCGTGTTTTTTTGTGTGTGTGTGTGTGTGTATTGTGTGTGTGTGTGTGTATGGTGTGTGTGTGTGTACTGTGTGGGTTTGTGTCATTCACCCCCATTGCCATTCCATCGGTACTGGCAACAAAAGCTGGCCTTGACAAACCAAATGCATTCTCCTTTTTTCCTGACAGCTTTTCTAAAGGAGAGGAGGGGATGTGGAGGGAGAAATGCCTCTCTCTGACAGAGCACGATGGACGCATGCACTTACTGCACACACACGCACGCACGCGTGTTCACACACCTCAGAGGGATTAATTGTCAGTGTAGTCACGGTCTGACAGAGCCTCTCACATATGAGTTCCAGAGACAGACAGAGGCAGACAGGCACACAGGCAGACAGAAAAACAGACAGACAGGCAGGGAGGGAGACAGAAATACACACAGACAGACCGACAGACCGACAGACCGACAGACAGACAGACAGACAGACAGACAGACAGACAGACAGACAGACAGGCAAATTCTTTATTTATGCATGGATGCATGTGAACATTCCTCTACCTCTATTGTCAAGAAGAAAAAGGTTGTACAGTACAGTGGATGCACTGTTTATCACATGAAAAACACTCACAGTAAAAATGCAGCCATTCACATGAAAAAGTGTACAGGTGAGTTAATCTCTCACCGTCATGTAACTCCCTATTCACATACAGTACTACAATCACCGAACAACAGGAGGTATGTGTATAATAGCTTGCACAATAGACTTGCACAAACACAGAGACCCTTATTTTGAGTCCCAGTGCTACTGCCTATCTAGTGCACAGGAAGCTGCTGAGGAGAGGACGGCTCATAATAATGGCTGGCATGGAGTGAATGGAATGGTATCAAACACCTGGAAATCATGGAAACCATGTGTTTGATGTGTTGGATACCATTCCATGTATTCCCTTCCAGCCATTACTATGAGCCTGTCCTCCCTAATTAAGGTACCACCAGCTGCCTGTGACCTAGTGGTACAGTAGCCTGCATGCCCCTCTGTAATTAACGCAACGAGCAATTGTGCGGTGATTTTGGGGCGTTGTGTCCCACTGTGTTCGTTAACACACATCGTTAATCAGGGAGGTTTTCATTAAGCAGGTCATTCAGGATGGTGCTGAACAATTAAGGCGTGATTAAGAGATGTTAGTCAGCCCGTCCCTCTGGAAGGACACAATGAATGAGGAAGGAGAGATGGTAGGAAAAGGCTCCATGGGTTTAGGGAAGAAAGAGGAACGGGGAGACAATTCAAAAAATGAAGTTGATAACTAAAGTGAGGGAGGATATACACACAGACGTGGGCATGGAAACATAACACAAACACACACTCACTCATAACAAACACATAAACACATACTTACAGACATATAACACCAACACACACTCACAGACACATAACACATGCACAGACACACAACACAAACACACAATCATGCACAACAGGTTGTCACAGTCATGTACCAGTTATGTACAGAAACTACTTTTATTTTGTTTCATGGTCCTGTGGTATTCAGAAAGAGATATTTTCTCTAAACTAAGTCTTCATCAATATGTTTGTTCAATGTTTAGTTTCAAAAGTCTCAACACATTCTCTGGAGGCCCATTGAACTACAGAACAATAACTCACATATTTCTGCCTACAGGATTTCTTCCAATAAAATATCTTTCTCTCCATCAACATCCCTGCTCTCTAATAGATTCTTTTGCAAAGCATAAAAGGAAAATATCTCCCACTTCCTATTCCCCCCCTTCCTCCCATCCACCACAAACCCAACCATACACTCTTATAAAAAAGGCTTCCAAAATAGTTATTTGGCTGTCTCAGTAGATAATACTTTTTGGTGGAAAAGGTTCTACATGGAACCCAATTTGTAAGTCGCTCTGGATAAGAGCGTCTGCTAAATGACTTCAATGTAAATGTAAACCAAAAGTATTCTACCTGGAACGAAAAGGGTTCTACCTGGAACCAAAAAGGCTTCTTCAATGGGTTCTCCTATGGGGACAACCAAAGAACCCTTTTAGGTTGTCGATAACACCTTGTTTTCTAAGAGTGAATAGTCCTTTAAGATAACAGATTAGTGGAGAGAGGTGATGGTGAGGGGGGAGAGGATTGGCAAAGGGGGAGAGAGGATTGGTAAAGGGGGAGAGGATTGGCAACGGGGGAGAGAGGATTGGTAAAGGGGGAGAGGATTTGTGAGATGGACAGAGGACTGGTGAGTGGGTGAGAAGTGATGTTAAGGGGAAGGGAGGATTGGTGAGGGGAGGAGAAGTGATGGTTAGGGGGAGGGAGGATTGGTAAAGAGGAGAGAGGATTGGTAAAGGGGAGAGAGGATTGGTAAAGGGGAGAGAGGATTGGTGAGGGAGAAAGGATTGGTGAGACGGACAGAGGACTGGTGAGTGGGTGAGAAGTGATGTTGATTGGTGAGGGGAGGAGAGGATTGGTAAAGGGGGAGAGAGGATTGGTGAGGGGAAGAGAAGTGATGGTTGGGGGGAGGATTGGTGAGGGGAAGAGAGGATTGGTGAGAGGGAGGATCTGTGAGACGGAGAGAGGACTGGTGAATGGGAGAGAAGTGATGGGGAGGAGGAGAGAGGATTGGTGAGGGGGAGAGGATTATTGGTAAGGGGGAGAGAGGATTGGTAAGGGGGAGAGAGGATTGGTGAGGGGGAGAGAGGATTGGTGAGGGGGAGATAGGATTGGTGAGAGGGAGAGAGGACTGGTAATGGGGAGAGAGGATTGGTGAGGGAGGGAGGATTGGTGTGGGGGAGAGAGGAATGGTGTGGGGGAGAGTCTTGGCTGTGTGCTTAGGGTCATTGTCCTGTTGGAAGGTGAACCTTCACCCCAGTCTGAGGTCTTGAGCGCTCTGGAGCAGGTTTTCATTAAGCATCTCTGTACTTTGCTCCGTTCATCTTTCCCTCGATCCTGACTAGGGACCCAATCCCAGCTGGTCTGAGAGTCCTTTAGTGCCTTTTGGAAAACTCCAAGCCGGCTGCCATGTGCCTTTTACTGAGGAGTGGCTTCCATCTGGCCACTCTACAATAAAGGGCTGATTGGTGGAGCACTGTAGAGATGGTTGTCCTTCTGGAAGGTTCTCCCATCTTCACACAGGAACTCTGAAGCTTTGGCAGAGTGACCATTGGGTTCTTGGGCACCTCCCTGACCAAGGCCCTTCTCCCCTGATTGCTCAGTTTGGCCGGGCGGCCAGCTCTAGGAAGTCTTGGTGGTTCCAAACTTCTTCAATTTAAAAATGATGAAGACCACTGTGTTCTTGGCGATATCCAATGCTGCAGAAATGTTTTGGTACCCTTACCTAGATCTGTTCCTTGACACAATCCTGTCTCAGAGCTCTACGGAGTTCTTCAACCTCATGGCTTGGTTTTTGCTCTGACGTGCACTGTCAACAGTGGAATCTTATATAGACAGGTGTTGGCCTTTCCAAATCATGTCCAATCAATTGAATTTACCACAGGTGGACACCAATCAAGCTGTAGAAACATCTCAAGGATCATCATTGGAAACAGGATGCACCTGAGCTCAATTTCAAGTCTCATAGCAAATTGTCTGAATTCTTATGTAAATAAGGTATTTTCTGCAAATAAATTTGCAAACATTTCTAAAATCCTGTTTTCACTTTGTCATTAGTGGTATTGTGATTGATGCATTTTTGTAATTTTTTTTATCCATTTTAGAATAAGTTTGTAATGTATCAAAATGTGGAAAAAGTCAAGAAGTCTGAATACTTTCCAAATGCCCTGTGTGTATATCTACTACAAGACACACACATATATATATATATATATATATATATATATATATATATATATATATATATATATATATATATATATATATATATATATATATATATATAGTACTAGTCAAAAGTTTGCACACACCTACTCGTTCCAGGGTTTTTCTTTATTTTTACTTTCATCAGGTAGGCTAGTTGAGAACAAGTTCTCATATTTATTTGTTTGTTTTTATTTTATCTTTATTTAACTAGGCAAGTCAGTTAGGAACAAATTCCTATTTTCAATGACGTTCTAGGAACAGTGGGTTAACTGTCTCGTTCAGGGGCAGAACGAGAGATTTTTACCTTGTCAGCTCAGGGATTTGATCTTGCAACCTTTCAGTTACTAGCCCAACGCTATAACCACTAGGTTACCTGCCGCCCCAACTATGACCTGGCCAAGATAAAGCAAAGCAGTGCGACAGAAACAACAACACAGAGTTGCACATGGATTAAACAAGCGTTCAGTCAAAAACACAATAGAAAAAAATAAAGTCTATATACAGTGTGTGCTGTTATGATGTTGGCCTGTTGATGAGGTTTATGACCCCCATAAACACCTTTCCCCCTTTCCTTTCTCTCTCTCTAGTCTACAGAGTGACTCTTGTAAAGCCTTTGTAACATAGAGAGTCTGGTAACAGACTGAAATCCTGCAATGCCCGCAAGGTCCCCCTGCTCATATACATGCCCGTCTGAACTTTGCCAATGAACATCTGAATGATTCAGAGGACAACTGGTGAAAATGTTGTGGTCAGATGAGACCAAAATGGAGCTCTTTGGCATAAACTCAACTCACCGTGTTTGGAGGAGGAGGAATGCTGCCTATGACCCCAAGAATACCATCCCCACCGTCAAACATGGAGGTGGAAACATTATGCTTTGGGGGTGTTTTTCTGCTAAGGGGACAGCAAAACTTCACCGCATCATTTGACGGGGCCATGTACTGTCAAATCTTGGGTGAGAACCTCCTTCCCTCAGCCAGGGCATTGAAAATGGGTCGTGGATGGGTATTCCAGCATGACAATGACCCAAAACACACGGCCAAGGCAACAAAGGAATGGATCAAGAAGAAGCACATTAAGGTCCTGGAGTGGCCTAGCCAGTCTCCAGACCTTAATTCCAAAGAAAATCTGTGGAGAGAGCTGAAGGTTCGAGTTGCCAAACGTCAGCCTCGAAACCTTAATGACTTGGAGAAGATCTGCAAAGAGGAGTGGGACAAAATCCCTCCTGAGATGTGTGCAAACTTGGTGGCCAACTACAAGAAAAGTCTGACCTCTGTGATTGTCAACAAGGGTTTTGCCAGCAAGTACTAAGTCATGTTTTGCAGAGGGGTCAAATACTTATTTCCCTCATTAAAATGCAAATCAATTTAGAACATTTTTGACATGAATTTTTCTGGATTTTTTTGTTGTTATTCTGTCTCTCACTGTTCAAATAAACCTACCATTAAAATTATAGACTGATCATTTATTTGTCAGTGGGCAAACGTACTAAATCAGCAGGGGATCAAATACTTTTTTCCCCCACTGTAACAGCTTCTATCCCCAAGCAATACGACTGATAATTAGCTAACAAAATAGCTACACAGACTATCTGAGTTGACCTTTTTATTTTTGTCTCTATGCCCACTCACAGAGCTCTACAGACACAGACACACTGATACTCCAACACACACACACAAACACTCACACATAATATGTACATACATTTATACTGACTCTACACACACACACACACACACACACACACTCACATACAAGCTGCTGCTACTCTGTTTACCTTATATCCTGATGCCTAGTCACCTTACCGCAAAACATATCTACCTCCATCACTCCAGTATCCCTGAACTTTGTAAATACGGTATTGGAACTGACCCTGTATATAGTATGTTACTTATTTATTGTGTTCTTCATATGTCTTCTTTTTTCTTCTTAGTACTACTTTGTTATTGATTATTGCTTTGTTTGGTTTTGATTAGCAAGAATGGCATTTCACTGTCCTTGTGCACAAAACTTGGAGCTTGATCTATATACTCTATCTACAGTATCTTTATACTCTATCGACAGTATCTAAACTCAGTAAAAAAAGAAACTTCCCTTTTTCAGGATCCTGTGTTTCAAAGATAATTCGTAAAAATCCAAATAACTTCACAGATCTTCATTGTAAAGGGTTTAAACACTGTTTCCCATGCTTGTTCAATGAACCATAAACAATTGATGAACATGCACCTGTGGAACGGTCGTTAAGACACTAACAGCTTAAAGACGGTAGGCAATTAAGGTCACAGTTATGAACACTTAGGACACTAAAGAGGCCTTTCTACAGACTCTGAAAAACACCAAAATAAAGATGCCCAGGGTCCCTGCTCATCTGTGTTAACGTGAGTTAGGCATGCTGCAAGGAGGCATGAGGACTGCAGATGTGGCCAGGGCAATAAATTACAATGTCCATACTGTGAGACGCCTAAGACAGCGCTACTTGGAGACAGGACGGACAGCTGATCATCCTCACAGTGACAGACCACGTGCAACAACACCTACACAGGATCGGTACATCTGAACATCACACCTGTGGGACAGGTACAGGATGGCAACAACAATTGCCCAAGTTACATCAGGAACGCACAATCCCTCCATCAGTGCTCAGAATGTCCGCAATAGGCTGAGAGAGGCTGAACTGAGGGCTTGTAGGCCTGTTGTAAGGCATGTCCTCACCAGACATCACCGGCAACAACGTCGCCTATGGGCACAAACCCACCGTCGCCGGACCAGACAGGACTGACAAAAAGTGCTCTTCACTGACGAGTCACGGTTTTGTCTCACCAGAGGTGATGGTCGGATTCGCGTTTATCGTCGAAGGAATGAGCGTTATACCGAGGCCTGTACTCTTCAGCGGGATCGATTTGGAAGTGGAGGGTCCGTCATGGTCTGGGGCGGTGTGTCACAGCATCATCGGACTGAGCTTGATGTCATTGCAGGCAATCTCAGCGCAGTGCATAACAGGGAAGACATCCTCCTCCCTCATGTGGTACCCTTCCTGCAGGCTCATCCTGACATGACCCTCGAGCATGACAATGCCACCAGTCATACTGCTCGTTCTGTGCATGATTTCCTGCAAGACAGGAATGTCAGTGTTCTGCCATGGTCAGCGAAGAGCCCGGATCTCAATCCCGTTGAGCACGTCTGGGACCTGTTGGATCAGAGGGATAGGGCCAGGGCCATTCCCCCCAGAAATGTCCAGGAACTTGCAGGTGCCTTGGTGGAAGAGTGGGGTAACATCTCACAGCAAGAAGTGGCAAATCTGGTGCAGTCCATGAGGAGGAGATGCACTGCAGTACTTAATGCAGCTGGTTGCCACACCAGATACTGACTATTCCTTTTGATTTTGACCCCCCCCCCTTTGTTCAAGGACACATTATTCAATTTCTGTTAGTCACATGTCTATGGAACGTGTTCAATTTATGTCTCAGTTGTTGAATCTTGTTATGTTCATACAAATATTTACAGATGTTAAGTTTGCTGAAAATAAAGCCAGTTGACAGTGAGAGGATGTTTATTTTTCTGCTGAGTTTATATACTCTATCTACAGTATCTATGTACTATATCTACAGTATCTACAGTATCTACTATATACTCTATCTACAGTATCTATATACTCTATCTACAGTATCTACTATATATTCTATCTACAGTATCTACTATATACTCTATCTACAGTATCTACTATATACTCTATCTACAGTGTCTATATACTCTATCTTGATGTAATGTATCACTAGCCACTTTAAACAATGCCACTTTTATATGTTTACATATCCTACATTACTCATCTCATATGTATATACTGTACTCTATACCATCCACTGCATCTTGCCTATGCCGTTCTATACCATCACTCATTCATATATTTTTTTATGTACATATTCTTATTCATTCCTTTACACTTGTGTGTATAAGGTAGTTGTTGTGAAATTGTTAGGTTAGATTACTCGTTGGATATTACTGCATTGTCGGAACTAGAAGCACAAGCATTTCGCTACGCTCGCATTAACATCTGCTAACCATGTGTATGTGACAAATAAAATAAAATTTGATTTGATTTACAGTATCTATATACTCTATCTACAGTATCTATATACTCTATATACAGTATCTATGTATCTACAGTATATATACACTGAGTGTATAAACATTAGGAACACCTTCCTAATATAGAGTTTCATCCCCCTTTGCCCTCAGAACACCCTCATTTCATCAGGTCATGGACTACAAGGTGTTGAAAGCATTTCACAGGGATGCTGGCCCATGTTAACTCCATGCTTCCCACAGTTGTGTCAAGTTGGCTGGATGTCCTTTGGGTGGTGGACCATTCTTGATACACAT
>NC_042969.1:78373455-78413455 GCF_901001165.1 Salmo trutta
AAAAAAACAAAAAATGTGTCACTGTCCCATCTATGTTTGGAGCTGACTGTATGTTCTATGCCATGGTCACTAAAATGATATTCTAACACAAACATTGCATGAGATATAGCGATAGAGAGGGAGAGAGAGATAGGGAGAGAGAGAGGAAAAAGAGTGAGGGAGTCATGGAGCAGGGGAGAGAGAGAGAGAGAGAGGGAGAGGGATAGAGAGAGAGAGAAAGAGAAAGCAAAAGAGAAAGAGGAGAGAGTGGGAGAGAGAAATAGAGAGAAACGGTCCCGAAATGCTAATGTTCCCTGCTTGTCCCCGACAGCTGGCCTGTGCTGTTTGACATGTGTGATGAATGGTGTATCATTGGTACTGCTGCCCTCTCCACTAATGGCACCAGTCCAGAGACAAAGGCAAAAGGAAAAACCCAGCAGCACCAGCAAAGGATGCTTCCTTCAATTAACACACCCCAGCAGCTCCCTTCCTCCTGCGCACACACACACACACACACACACACACACACACACACACACACACACACCCTCATCGCTGCTCATATCTCACTGCAGTATTGACGAGTATCTGCTGAGCACAGCTTATTTCCCTCTGCTCTGATAGTTGCTGTGTGTCTCTCCCCACTTGTCTCTAGTCTCACATGTGGCAATTACTACAGACACATGGAGGTGTAGAGGCTTTTTAGGGTGTGGAGAGGCAAGACACAGAAGAAAAACACAGCACTCAAGTGACAGGTGAAAAATGAGGGGAAAAGGGAACATAGAAAAACATCCAGGGATAGGATGGGGAAAGAGGAGAAAGATGCTTAGTTGGCAAAGAATGGGGCAGTCATTACTCGCCCCCGGGCTGGGGCTGTTTGGGGACTGAGGCTGGGGCTGTTTGGGGCTGAGGCTGGGGCTGTTTTGGGCTGGGGCTGTTTGGGGCTGAGGCTGGGGCTGTTTTGGGCTGGGGCTGTTTGGGGCTGAGGCTGTTTGGAGTTGAGGCTGTTTGGGGCTGTGGCTGGGGCTGAGGCGGGGCTGTTTGGAGCTGAGACTGGGGCTGTTTGGGGCTGTTTGGGGCTGAGACTGGGGCTGTTTGGGGCTGAGGCGGGGCTGTTTGGAGCTGAGACTGGGGCTGTTTGGGGCTGAGACTGGGGCTGTTTGGGGCTGAGACTGGGGCTGTTTGGGGCTGAGACTGGGGCTGTTTGGGGCTGAGACTGGGGCTGTTTGGGGCTGAGGCTGGGGCTGTTTGGGGCTGAGGCGGGGCTGTTTGGGGCTGAGGCGAAGGCTGTTTGGGGCTGAGGCTGGGGATGTTTGGGGCTGAGACTGGGACTGTTTGGGGCTGAGACTGGGGCTGTTTGGGGCTGAGGCTGGGGCTGTTTGGGGCTGAGGCTGGGCTGTTTGGGGCTGAGACTGGGGCTGTTTGGGGCTGAGGCGGGGCTGTTTGGGGCTGAGGCAGGGCTGTTTGGGGCTGAGACTGGGGCTGTTTGGGGCTGAGGCGGGGCTGTTTGGGGCTGAGACTAGGGCTGTTTGGGGCTGAGACTGGGGTTGTTTGGGGCTGAGGCGGGGCTGTTTGGGGCTGAGGCGGGGCTGTTTGGGGCTGAGGCTGGGGATGTTTGGGGCTGAGACTGGGACTGTTTGGGGCTGAGACTGGGGCTGTTTGGGGCTGAGGCTGGGGCTGTTTGGGGCTGAGGCTGGGCTGTTTGGGGCTGAGACTGGGGCTGTTTGGGGCTGAGGCGGGGCTGTTTGGGGCTGAGACTGGGGCTGTTTGGGGCTGAGGCTGGGGCTATTTGGGGCTGAGACTGGGGATGCTTGGGGCTGAGGCGAGGCTGTTTGGGGCTGAGACTGGGGCTACTTGGGGCTGAGACTGGGGCTGTTTGGGGCTGAGGCGGGGCTGAGGCGGGGCTGTTTGGGGGTGAGGTGGGGCTGTTTGGGGCTGTTTGGGCCTGAGGCGGGGCTGTTTGGGGCTGAGACTGGGGCTGTTTGGGGCTGAGGCGGGGCTGTTTGGGGCTGAGACTGGGGCTGTTTGGGGCTGAGGCGGGGCTGTTTGGGGCTGAGACTGGGGCTGTTTGGGGCTGAGGCTGGGCTGAGGCAGGGCTGTTTGGGGCTGAGACTGGGGCTGTTTGGGGCTGAGGTGGGGCTGTTTGGGGCTGAGGCGGGGCTGAGGCAGGGCTGTTTGGGGCTGAGGTGGGGCTGTTTGGGGCTGAGGCGGGGCTGTTTGGGGCTGAGGTGGGGCTGTTTGGGGCTGAGGCGGGGCTGAGGCGGGGCTGTTTGGGGCTGAGGATGGAGCTGAGGTGTGAGATAGTGAACAGTCCCTGCATCACCACCACTGAAGCATTGATTGATTGCTGAACCTTTGTCATAAATATGAGTGCAAATATTTTCCAACCATTTCCAAGAAACAGGTCTTATATCATGTACCTGGAGGGAAGGAAGGGCTTTGGAAAATGCACTGACCTGAGACGGGAGAGAGATCAGTCTCATACCCTCTCACGCTCCTCCTCCTCTCTGCTTCAATCATTCACATTGATCAGAGAGAAGGAAAGAGTGAGTGAGTTAGAGAGAGAGAGAGAGATAGGAGAGTGACAGACAGAGAGAGGTGAGACAGAGAGAGAGAGAGAGTCCACGTATTCACCCTGCACACCCTAATAGGCAAACAAGCAAACCAAAACAAAGGCCAAGTCTTCTCATGCTTTGTCCTTTGACTTAATTTGGCATGAGGGTCTGCTATACACATTAATAGAAAGTGGAGTTGGGGGAAAAAACATACAACATTATAAAATCCAGGTTAAAATTGGCAAAAAAACACACATTTCTTTCCACAGGGCCGTGGGGTGAAACAGGGGTGCAGCTGAAGTCGGAAGTTTACATACACCTTAGCCAAATGCATTTAAACTACATTTTTCACAATTCCTGACATTTAATCCTACTAAAAATTCCCTGTTTTAGGTCAGTTAGGATCACCACTTTATAATAAGAATGTAAAATTACAGGATTATAGTAGAGAGAATGATTTTTTTCAGCTTTTATTACTTTCATCACATTCCCAGTGGGTCAGAAGTTTACATACACTCAATTAGTATTTGGTAGCATTGCCTTTAAATTATTTGACCTGGGTCAAACTTTTCGGGCAGCCTTCAACAAGCTTCCAACAATAAGTTGGGTGAATTTTGGCCCATTCCTCCTGACAGAGCTGGTGTAACTGAGTCAGGTTTTTATGCCTCCTTGCTCATACACGCTTTTTAGTTCTGCCCACACATTTTCTATAGGATTGAGGTCAAGGCATTGTGATGGCCACTCTAATTCCTTGGCTTTGTTGTCCTTAAGCCATTTTGCCACAACTTTGGAAGTATGCTTGGGGTCATTGTCCATTTGGAAGACCCATTTGCGACCAAGCTTTAACTTCCTGACTGATGTCTTGAGTTGTTGCTTCAGTATATCCACATCATTTTCCTACCTCATGATGCCATCTATTTTGTGAAGTGCACCAGTCCCTCCTGCAGCAAAGCACCCCACAACATGATGCTGCCACCCCCGTGCTTCACGGTTGGAATGGTGTTCTTCGGATTGCAAGCCTCCCCCTTTTTCCTCGAAACATAACAATGGTCATTATGGCCAAACAGTTCTATTTTTGTTTCATCAGACCAGAGGACATTTCTCTAAAAAGTACGATCTTTGTCCTCATGTGCAGTTGCAAACCGTAGTCTGGCTTTTTTATGGCGGTTCTGGAGCAGTGGCTTCTTCCTTGCTGAGCGACCTTTCTGGTTATGTCGATATAGGACTCGTTTTACTGTGGATATAAATACTTTTGTACCTGTTTCCTCCAGCATCTTCACAAGGTCCTTTGCTGTTATTCTGGGATTGATTTGCACTTTTCGCACCAAAGTACGTAAATCTCTAAGAGACAGAACGCGTTTCCTTCCTGAGCAGTATGACGGCTGCGTGGTCCCATGGTGTTTATACTTGCGTACTATTGTTTGTACAGATGAACGTGGTACCTTCAGGCATTTGGAAATTGCTCCCAAGGATGAACCAGACTTGTGGTGGTCTACAATTTTTTCATGAGGTCTTGGCTGATTTCTTTAGATATTCTCATTATCTCAAGCAAAGAGGCACTGAGTTTGAAAGTAAGCTTTGAAATACATCCACAGGTACACCTCCAATTGACTCAAATGATGTCAATTAGCCTAACAGAAGCTTCTAAAGCCATGACATCATTTTCTGGAATATTCCAAGCTGTTTAAAGGCACAGTCAACTTAGTGTATGTAAACTTCTGACCCACTGGAATTGTGATACAGTGAATTATAAGTGAAACAATCTGTATGTAAACAATTGTTGGAAAAATTACTTGTGTCATGCACAAAGCAGAAGTCCTAACCGACTTGCCAAAACTATAGTTTGTTAAGAAGAAATTTGTGGAGTGGTTGAAAAACAAGTTTTAATGACTCCAACCTAAGTGTATGTAAACTTCTGACTTGTATCTGTATCAACGAATTGGCGAGTGCACTAGAACAGTATGCAGCACCTGGCCTCACCCTACTACAATCTGAAGTCAAATGTCTACTGATGATCTGGTGCTTCTGTCCCCAACCAAGGAGGGCCTACAGCAGCACAATTAGACCCAACAAAATCATGAAAAAAAAGATTATTACTTGACACATTGGAAAGAATTTACAAAAAAACTGAGGAAACTAGAATGCTATTTGGCCCTAATCAGAGAGTACACAGTGGCAGAATACCTGACCACTGTGACTGACCCAAACTTAAGGAAAGCCTTGACTATGTACAGACTCAGTGAGCATAGCCTTGCTATTGAGAAAGGCCGCCATAGGCAGACCTGGCTCTCAAGAGAAGTCAGGCTATGTGCACACTGCCCACAAAATGAGGTGGAAACTGAGTTGCACTTCCTAACCGCCTGCCAAATATATGACCATATTAGATACACATTTCCCACAGATTACACAGATCCACAAAGAATTCCAAAACAAACCCAATTTTGATAAACTCCCATATCTACTGGTTAATTACCACAGTGTGCCATCACAGCAGCAAGATTTGTGACCTGTTGCCACAAGAAAAGGTTAACCAGTGAAGAACAAACACCATTGTAAATATTTATTTTCCCTTTTGTACTTGAACTATTTGCACATCATTACAACACTGTATATAGACATAATATGACAGTTGAAATGTCTTTATTCTTTTGGAACTTCTGTGAGTGTAATTCTTTTGTTATTTATTTCATTATTGTTTAATTTCTACTTCACTTAGTTTGGCAATGTTAACATATGATTCCCATGCCAATAAAGCCCTTAAATTGAATTGAATTGAGAGAGAATCAGAGAGAGTGAAAGAGACAGAGAGAGAGAGAGAATGTAACATTTGAAATGTCTATATTATTTTAAAACTTTTGTGAGTGTAATGTTTACTAATGTTTCTCTTGTATTTTTCCTTTTGTTTATTGTTTATTTCACTTGCTTTGGCAATGTAAACATATGTTTCCCATGCCATTAAAGCCCTTTGAATTGAATTGAGAGGGA
This sequence comes from Salmo trutta, assembly GCF_901001165.1. Classification (NCBI taxonomy): domain Eukaryota; kingdom Metazoa; phylum Chordata; class Actinopteri; order Salmoniformes; family Salmonidae; genus Salmo; species Salmo trutta. Next base: position 78,378,975 of record NC_042969.1, read on the forward strand.
GAAAGAGAGAATTGAGAGGGTGAGTAGTGATTTATGGAGTTTTAGGGACTGGCAAATGTAACTTTTTCTTAACTTACTTTCTTTTACAAGCACATACTTGCCTATTCCTCAAGCTGTTGGCTGGAAAGACCCCTTATAGGGTTGAGGTACCCATATACTTGCCTGTTTTAAAGTTCCAGACAGAGAACTCAGAACAGAGAGGAAGAGAGTCAGAAAGGAGGAGAACAAATGGGGGGGGGGAACAAGAGTGAGAGAGACGGAGAGAAATGTAGAAAGAGCTGAAAAATATTAGCATGAATAATTGCTGTCATTTAGGTGGAGCGGAGAGAGGGAATGGGATAATGAAATTATTTAACGAACTATAACAGCTTTTTATTGGTTTTTAATTACATGAGTCATCATTCCTTAATGCCATCAGACTAGCTGGCTTTCACATTACAAATTAGACGGAGGTCCGGCTATACTAAGGAGAACATCACACAAAGCAGCCTGTAAGAACACATGTACAGAGCAGACCAAATGATGGGACAGTGTAACCTAACATTTAGATGAGACATTAGCTTAATACAGTAACAGCAAACTAAGTTGCTATAATGGACTTTTGTTTGGACGAGTTTTCCCTCCAAGCGGTTATCAATGCCTCATTCTGCCACCTTTGCTGACTCTATTTGGTCACATCTCGGTGTTCAAAAAGGAAAAAGATAAAAGGCAGTATCTGAGCCACAGTTCTATCTAAGTTTTTTTTTTAAAGTTAAGTGTTAATCAAAGCGAGTGTGACTGTCTCAATGATTTGATGGATTTGGTGTTCCGTTTGATGTTGGCCCTCCAAGATGAACAGAATGTTGATTGCTTTGACATAGAAAAGCACAGCTGAGTCAGGCACCCTCTCGCAAACACACACAAACACACACACACACACACACACACACACACACACACACACACACACACACACACACACACACACACACACACACACACACACACACACACACAAACATCACGGAAGGAAAACACCAATACCGACACTATTCTTTTTAGAGACTTCAGACTTTTTCTCTTTCTCTTGGAACAAAATATGTCCAGAAAGCCATACTCAAGATGACAAACAACGTAAAAATGGTACAGGAACTTTCCAGCTGAATTTGAACGATACTGATATTGTGTATAACACCTTGTCAATCAACAGAGTGAAAGGCAAGGGTTCACATTTGTTTTAATATTTTATTTGTTGGTAGTGATCCAGGTACAAGGAAAGAAAATAACTTTGATTTATCTTACAGGACATGGGGATGGGACTTGTAAAAGTTTTCTTGTTCTTGGACAAGGACATGCAAGTGAATACAGAAGGTTGTTTACAGGAAAGATATGCGAATGTTTAAATTGCATTGGAGAGAGGGTATCACCTTGCCCCGCACTGTAAAGAAAGACAATTTCCTATTTTTGCCTTTCTTTAATCCTCTTTTTTTGCAAAAAGGCAACACACAGATCCAACAATACTGAGAAAAGTAACAAAAGAGAGGGAAAGTACTTCTCAACCTCACAAAAAATAATGTTTGTATCTATTGCCGTATCAAGCAAATGAGGAACATATCGCTCTTTGTGTTTGGAAAAGGTTTTAGTTTCTTTTGTTTTGAGATGAGAGGAAGCAGAGTAGTTAACATGCAGGACCGAGTGACTCGGGTATCTCTGACAAGTAATGACTCAGCATTGCACCTGGAGAGACCATCAAGTCTTTTTGGCCTAGCTCAGGGATGGGCAACTCCAGTCCTCAGGGGGCCTGATTGGTGTCACACTTTTGCCTCAGCCCCCACTAACAACCCTGACTCCAATGATCAACCAATCATGACCTTCAGTTTTGAATGCAATTATTTTCATCAGCTGTGTTTGCTAGGGATGGAGATAAAGTGTGACAGCACCCCGCCCCTGAGGACTGGAGCTGCCCAAACCCGGCCTTCTCCGACAGAAAAAAAAATAAAAATGTTTTTTTTATATTACACAAATCTTTATGCATATTTCACAATATACCTTTTTATTATCATTTTAATAAATACAAAACAACAACACAGTGATTTAAAGGAAAACCATGAGTATTAAAAAGACACAAAAACGCATTAGACATTAGAAATATCGATATTAATTTGGTATGTTCTGTTACTGACATCTTGCCTTAAGGTGGATGGACCAGCACTTTAAACTTGGAATTAAAACCACTGGCGAAAAGAAATGAAACAGGACAGCATCGGACATAAAAGGGGGATATCTTTCAGCAATGAAACTGGAATGAAATAACCGAGTGGAGATGCATATGAATATATACACATATATACACACATACATGAACACCGCCAGAATGTAAAATAACCTGAGATACTCCTTGCACCTCATTTCCAGAACACTGGCCACTAGGTTGATGATATGACAGTGACATAAACGCGACAGTACAACAGCATATCTGACAAAGCCTTCCGTTTCCTTTCCAACTCTCCTTGTATCAACATTAAGCAGTACTAAAGAAGACACAAAATAAATAGTCATTGAACCAGTAAAATTGTGAACGTTGATTTTGAGAACATTATTAAGCAGTATTTTTTAGTCCATAAAAGGCATACAAAGAAACAGGCTTTAAAAAAAGGCTAAGAACATTGTTTGAAAAGATACAAATTGAACATCTGAGGCTGAATAGTTCCATGCGGCCGGCAGAAGGGAAATGTGTTGTGACTGTTAGGCAGATAGAAAGTAGTGCTCTATGCTGTAGAGACAGAGGCAGTGGGATCTGCTACTGCAGGTGGCTCTTCTCCATTCTGACTGTACTCTACCTGCCTTCCTCTCCACTATCTGATGCATTCTGGGAATTTGAGTCCCAATAGGGAGTCTAGTTAGTGCTCTATTGTATGCTAGTCAGAACACAGTACCATACTTCAGGGCAGGGACTGCAGTGCTCCGACTGAAACAGATACAAAACAGGGCACTGTGTTGTTTTCCATGGGATGCCATGGATGTGGAGTACATTAAGTGCTCTAAATTAAGTAAAACATAATTTAAAATGGATGACAAAATAAATGTTTGACTTTTGGACAAAAAAAAGGAACTATCCTAAACCTTCTTTCCTGGCAATAGAGAAATCCTTTAGCATCAATGTTAGTTCTTACTACAACTGGGTTCAAACCATTCCAGAGTTGATCAAAAGGAAGGGATGATCAAAAGGAAGTCCTTTGTCAGTGTTAGATTATAGATTAGACCTTCTGAACCATGGCTTTGAGGCTCTTCATAGTGTATTTTAAGTGCTGTGGCTTCAGTGACTAGATTATAGTGGTGTACAGCTGGTTGAACAAAGTGAACACGTGCAGATGTTCACTTTGTGTAATCTACTGTAACTCCATTTTGCTAGACGGATTATACAAATGATCTTCGGAAGAAAACAAAAACTCTAGAATTCAATGAAAATAGAATCAAAGAAGATGAGATGAAGATAGAATCAAATAAATTGTGTTGAAACGCTGGAATGAAGATGAGGGCCCAGCTAGACGTCCATTGTGGCTGTGTTATGTTCTGAAAACAAGACAATGCCTGGACAGCCTCACAACTGCCAGCTCTAACAAGTCTATATCAGCCCATTTGTAGGACTATACGGTTTACAATAGAATCAGTTTATGTAGGATCGAAGCTAATCCAATAATCAACTCATAGTTAGAGGAGAGACAAGTCATCATCTTGCTCATAGCCTCTGTGCACATTGAACAAGCCCCCCCTCTCTGCCTCTTCTCTGGCCCCCTACCTCAAAGACACTAACAAACCCATCTTCTTTCTGTTTAGTCCTAACTTGGGAATGGGCATCCATTTAGTTGCTGTCCATAAGCAACCCTTCACTCTTTAATATCTCTCTGTACATTAGTATATCATTTCTCATCTCTCTACAGAAACTCCTCTTCAAATGTTCGTCCGGTTCTTCCTGTCAGCAGGAGCTATGCTTTTGTGCTTATCACCAAAAATCGCAGTGCAAAAAAACAATAATTAATAATAATTATAATAATTAATCAATGAAAGCTATTAACAAATGATGGATTATAAAACAATTATTTTATGGCACAACAACCTATCAATTCAAATATAATACAAATGACTAGATATAACCAACAGTATGGAAAGAGGATGCTAAAACTGAAGTAGGCTTGCATAGCAACGCAACAACAACGTAAAGAATCTATTTACAGGAAACAAGATTCCATTTTTTCCCCAAGGAAGGTTATTTTGAAAATTAGTTTTCTCATATAGACGTTTTTAACTGTTTTGTTTACTTGCTATTTTCTGACTGAAAAAAAACTAAGGTGGGGGGTGAGAAATAATTTTGTTGAGGACAACAACATAGTGGGATGTACAGTATGTATGTCTGTGTTTATACATCACATTTACAGTTCTGTTATCATCATCGTCATCTTCCTGCTCCTCTCCTCTGATAATACACAAAGAAGGACAAAGTTCATTGCACCAGTCGGGTGAGGCTTCATTCTGATGAGGACGACGAGGCTTTCTCCAGTTCAGTTCAGATCCTACTGCAGGCAGGTCACTCTGTGAGAGAGACAGAGAGAACAGCAATGTCAGGACAAAGCAATATCTTTGTCAAAATGCTATACATTAAATCAATATAGTTACCTATAGTAACACAACGCCTTCTTGCAATAATTTAGTAAACAAGAATGGTGTGACACGTACATAACTCGCCCGCGTAATGTCCAGGTCCGTTGGTCCCCAGGAAGTCACTGTGGTCTGTGGCAGCCCGTTGGTGTGGCCCTCGAGGCCCCTCTCCCTTGCGTGGCCCCGTGGAGCCCTTGGAGGAGGCTGTCCCAGAGGAGATGTCGCCCCCGGGGGAGGGGAACGAGGGTTTACTGTAGGGGGGCAGGCACCCCGCTTCTGGACAAACACACAAAGGGAAACAATTCATATTGTCACTCCTAACCCTGATTGTAGTCGGGAAGTTGACCGTTTTTTATTTTAATTTAACCTTTATTTTACCAGGCAGGTCAATTAAGAACACATTCTTACAATACATGCATTGCAAGAAGAAACAGGGCTCCTGTGAGGCTTGGGGCAAGGTGAATACATTCTCATTCACCAAAATGACATGGGGAGGGGCAACAAAAGGATAGAGCGTTTTACAACATGGTGGTTTGTAGATTCATTATGGGTGGCTAGGTATGTGTTTGGGTAGGCGCAGGTGGATAGGCGGGGTGGTGGTGGTTGCAGAAGGTGCTACAGTGAGACAGAGAGCCTGTTGGCAGACCTCCCTTCTAATGACATCTGCAGTGTGCTGGTGCCAGCAGGCAGTGTGGGCTCACACATGAGTCCCTCAGCTAACACCTTTTTGAAGGGGAGAAAGGCAACTACAGAGGGGTTACTGTCTGCTGTGACACCCCTACTACAGGTCAGTATATTGTAGCTCTGACCTGCTGTGACACCCCTGCTGCAAGTCAGTATATTGTAGCTCTGACCTGCTGTGACACCCCCTACTACAGGTCAGTATATTGTAGCTCTGACCTGCTGTGACACCCCCTACTACAGGTCAGTATATTGTAGCTCTGACCTGCTGTGACACCCCTGCTGCAAGTCAGTATATTGTAGCTCTGACCTGCTGTGACACCCCCTACTACAGGTCAGTATATTGTAGCTCTGACCTGCTGTGACACCCCCTACTACAGGTCAGTATATTGTAGCTCTGTCCTGTTGTGACACCCCCTACTGCAGGTCAGTATATTGTAGTGTTGACCTGCTGTGACACCCCTGCTGCAAGTCAGTATATTGTAGCTCTGACCTGCTGTGACACCCCCTACTGCAGGTCAGTATATTGTAGCTCTGACCTGCTGTGACACCCCCTACTACAGGTCAGTATATTGTAGCTCTGACCTGCTGTGACACCCCCTACTGCAGGTCAGTATATTGTAGCTCTGACCTGCTGTGACACCCCCTACTACAGGTCAGTATATTGTAGCTCTGACCTGCTGTGACACCCCCTACTACAGGTCAGTATATTGTAGCTCTGACCTGCTGTGACACCCCCTACTGCAGGTCAGTATATTGTAGCTCTGACCTGCTGTGACACCCCCTACTACAGGTCAGTATATTGCAGCTCTGACCTGCTGTGACACCCCCTACTACAGGTCAGTATATTGTAGCTCTGACCTGCTGTGACACCCCCTACTGCAGGTCAGTATATTGTAGCTCTGACCTGCTGTGACACCCCCTACTACAGGTCAGTATATTGTAGCTCTGACCTGCTGTGACACCCCCTACTACAGGTCAGTATATTGTAGCTCTGACCTGCTGTGACACCCCCTACTACAGGTCAATATATTGTAGCTCTGACCTGCTGTGACACCCCCTACTACAGGTCAGTATATTGTAGCTCTGACCTGCTGTGACACCCCCTACTACAGGTCAGTATATTGTAGCTCTGACCTGCTGTGACACCCCCTACTACAGGTCAGTATATTGTAGTGTTGACCTGCTGTGACACCCCTACTACAGGTCAGTATATTGTAGCTCTGACCTGCTGTGACACCCCTGCTGCAGGTCAGTATATTGTAGCTCTGTCCTGTTGTGACACCCCCTACTGCAGGTCAATATATTGTAGCTCTGACCTGGTGTGACACCCCTGCTGCAGGTCAGTATATTGTAGTGTTGACCTGCTGTGACACCCGCTGCTACAGGTCAGTATATTGTAGCTCTGTCCTGCTGTGACACCCCCTGCTGTGGGTCAGTATATTGTAGTGTTGACCTGCTGTGACACCCCCTGCTGCAGGTCAGTAAATTGCAGTGTTGACCTGCTGTGACACACCTGCTACAGGTCAGTATATTGTAGTGTTGACCTGCTGTGACACCCCCTGCTACAGGTCAGTATATTATAGCATTGACCTGCTGTGACACCCCCTGCTACAGGTCAGTATATTGTAGTGTTGACCTGCTGTGACACCCCCTGCTACAGGTCAGTATATTGTAGTGTTGACCTGCTGTGACACCCGCTGCTACAGGTCAGTATATTATAGCGTTGACCTGCTGTGACACCCCCTGCTGCAGGTCAGTATATTGTAGTGTTGACCTGCTGTGACACCCTCTGCTACAAGTCAGTATATTGTAGTGTTGACCTGCTGTGACACCCCCTGCTACAGGTCAGTATATTGTAGTGTTGACCTGCTGTGACACCCCTGCTGCAGGTCAGTATATTGTAGTGTTGACCTGCTGTGACACCCCTGCTGCAGGTCAGTATATTGTAGTGTTGACCTGCTGTGACACCCCCTGCTACAGGTCAGTATATTGTAGCTCTGTCCTGCTGTGACACCCCTGCTGCAGGTCAGCGTTGACCTGCTGTGACACCCTCTGCTGCAGGTCAGTATATTGTAGCGTTGACCTGCTGTGACACCCCCTGCTACAGGTCAGTATATTGTAGATCTGTCCTGCTGTGACACCCCTGCTGCAGGTCAGTATATTGTAGTGTTGACCTGCTGTGACACCCCCTGCTGCAGGTCAGTATATTGTAGATCTGTCCTGCTGTGACACCCCCTGCTGCAGGTCAGCGTTGACCTGCTGTGACACCCCCAGCTACAGGTCAGTATATTGTAGCTCTGTCCTGCTGTGACACCACCTGCTGCAGGTCAGTATATTGTAGCTCTGACTTGGTCTCTAGATATAGAGTTCAATAGATATATAGCATCACATCTCATCAAACATCCTCCCACTGCTCTGATAATAACTCTAACTGGGCTTAACTTGTCCCCTCAGAACTCTGCTGTGTATCAGTCAACTTGGAGGGCCTTCTGAACTCTGCTGTGTATCAGTCAACTTGGAGGGCCTTCTGAACTCTGATGTGTATCAGTCAACTTGGAGGGCCTTCTGAACTCTGCTGTGTATCAGTCAACATGGAGGACCTTCTGAACTCTGATGTGTATCAGTCAACTTGGAGAGCCTTCTGACATCTGCTGTGTACCAGTCAACTTGGAGGGCCTTCTGAACTCTGTTGTATACCAGTCAACTTGGAGGACCTTCTGACATCTGCTGTGTATCAGTCAACTTGGAGGACCTTCTGAACTCTGTTGTGTATCAGTCAACTTGGAGGACCTTCTGAATTCTGCTGTATATCAGTCAACTTGGAGAGCCTTCTGAACTCTGCTGTGTATCAGTCAACATGGAGGGCCTTCTGAATTCTGATGTGTATCAGTCAACTTGGAGAGCCTTCTGAACTCTGCTGTGTATCAGTCAACATGGAGGGCCTTCTGAACTCTGATGTGTATCAGTCAACTTGGAGTACACCTCTTATAGAATCTGATGAGTGTGACGCCTCACTGTGTCTCCTGGTCTGTCTGTCATTCTGCCTGCCTCTCTGTTGGTCATTCTGTCTGTCTGCCTCCGTGTCTGCCTCTCTGTCAGTTTGCCCTGGCACAGACAGGATAGGAACACAGCATGGTGAGGTCTAATGACTCCACACACAGACAGGACAGGAACACAGCATGGTGAGGTCTAATGACTCCACACACAGACAGGACAGGAACACAGCATGGTGAGGTCTAATGACTCCACACACAGACAGGACAGGAACACAGCATGGTGAGGTCTAATGACTCCACACACAGACAGGACAGGAACACAGCATGGTGAGGTCTAATGACTCCACACACAGACAGGACAGGAACACAGCATGGTGAGGTCTAATGACTCCACACACAGACAGGACAGGAACACAGCATGGTGAGGTCTAATGACTCCACACACAGACAGGACAGGAACACAGCATGGTGAGGTATAATGACTCCACACACAGACAGGACAGGAACACAGCATGGTGAGGTCTAATGACTCCACACACAGACAGGATAGGAACACAGCATGGTGAGGTCTAATGACTCCACACACAGACAGGACAGGAACACAGCATGGTGAGGTCTAATGACTCCACACACAGACAGAACAGGAACACAGCATGGTGAGGTATAATGACTCCACACACAGACAGGACAGGAACACAGCATGGTGACGTCTAATGACTCCACACACAGACAGGACAGGAACACAGCATGGTGAGGTCTAAGGACTCCACAAACAGACAGGACAGGAACACAGCATGGCGAGGTCTAATGACTCCACACACAGACAGATGGGTGGAGTGGTGGAGTAGCCGCTGTTTGTCTGAGAGGGGAAAGCTGGGGAATTAGAATGCATCTGTGTGGCTGGGGCCTCCTGCCCGGACTGGGCTGGAGCCGGGCACCATTGCCGACAACTACAGGCTGTGTGTGTGTGTGTGTGTGTGGGGGGGGGGGGGGGGCTGGTAGACAAGTACAAGTGGCAGACATTGCAATCTGTTCATGGGAGCCCAGTCTCCTCTCAGCAGGAGATTGAACACCAGGGTTTAGTAAAGGGTCTGGTCTGCCAAGGCACCGCAGCCATCAGGACCCTGCTGTCACACAGTTTAGGGCTCTGGATCTCTCTCTGTACAGCAATGGCTGCTGACCTAACCACAGGTCTACTGGCTCCATACTGTGGTGTGGAATATGAGTTATATCCTACTGTTCTAAAGTAATGTTCGCTCACATCCAACACACTGCCACAAGTGCAGGATACAAGAAATTGGCATCTGCAAATTAGAATGAACACCTGTGTGGATCAGGTCTGAGTCTTTCTGACAATGTGCTGGCTTTCTGATTTGCTTCTACCCTCCAGTCCTGTACCTGTTTTGTGTCCCCTGCGTGGGTCGTCTCCTCGGTCCATGGATGCTAGTCTGTCCTGGGCCTGGCGGTGGCGCTCCAGAGAGGTGCGTGTCTGTCTGTCCATGCAGCTCTTCATTTCCTCCAGCCCAGACAGGGGCATGGCGCCACACATGGGCTGGCGCTCCAGGGACGATGCCTGCCTTTCGGCTGGGGGGCCCATTCCGCCTACACTACGGGCCCCCTGGATATACCCTGGTCCCTGGATGGGCGGGGGGTCAGGGGGAGGAGGTAGGTCTGGGAGGAAGAGGTGATGTGGTTAACTACATGGTTACAGTCTGGTGATATATCAGTGATCAGTCAATCAGTATTAATCAGTAATTGTAATGCAGTCCAAGTCCTCATAGATCAGGGCTCTCCAACCCTGTTACTGGAGAGCTATCCTCCTGTAGCTTTACTCCAACCCTGTTACTGGAGAGCTATCCTCCTGTAGCTTTACTCCAACTCTGTTAATGGAGAGCTATCCTCCTGTAGCTTTTCTCCAACCCTGTTACTGGAGAGCTATCCTCCTGTAGCTTTACTCCAACCCTGTTACTGGAGAGCTATCCTCCTGTAGCTTTAATCCAACCCTGTTACTGGAGAGCTATCCTCCTGTAGCTTTAATCCAACCCTGTTACTGGAGAGCTATCCTCCTGTAGCTTTAATCCAACCCTGTTACAGGAGAGCTATCCTCTTGTAGCTTTTCTCCAACCCCAGTTGTACAGTAACTATTCTGATTCAGATTTTCAACCTGCTAATTATTAGAATCATGTGCTCTAGATTAGGGTTGGAGTGAAAACCTACAGGATGGTAGATCTCCAGGAACAGGATTGGAGTGAAAACCTACAGGACGGTATCTCTCCAGGAACAGGATTAGAGTGAAAACCTACAGGATGGTAGATCTCCAGGAACAGGATTAGAGTGAAAACCTACAGGATGGTAGATCTCCAGGAACAGGATTGGAGTGAAAACCTACAGGACGGTATCTCTCCAGGAACAGGATTAGAGTGAAAACCTACAGGACGGTATCTCTCCAGGAACAGGATTAGAGTGAAAACCTACAGGATGGTATCTCTCCAGGAACAGGATTGGAGTGAAAACCTACAGGATGGTATCTCTCCAGGAACAGGATTAGAGGGAAAACCTACAGGACGGTATCTCTCCAGGAACAGGATTAGAGTGAAAACCTACAGGACAGTATCTCTCCAGGAACAGGATTAGAGGGAAAACCTACAGGACGGTATCTCTCCAGGAACAGGATTGGAGTGAAAACCTACAGGATGGTATCTCTCCAGGAACAGGGTTGGAGAGCCCTGTTATAGATAATGAGTAAGTTGTGTCAGAGGTAACTCTTCACTGAGACAAAGTACAGGGAAGCTTCTGGTTCAAGCACTGTGCCACCCCAGCTTCTTCTCTTACCGTCTGCACTGGCGTCTCTCCTGTGGGGCGCCGTGCCCTGTCCCCGGGGCTTGCGGGTGGGCCGGGCAGCCCTCTGGTGGCCCAGGCTATGTGTGCCCACCGTGCTGCCATCTGTAGAGAAGGGACTGCTGGGCCGGGGCCGGTGGGACAGCCCTTTACCTGGAGGAGGAGGGAGAGAAGAAGACAGGGAGGCCACTGGGTTAGTGGAGGGACTGAGAGGAACATGGAGAGAAGCGGGTTAAGGATCATGCCTGGGAAGAGAATGTTGATTTCCAAGCAGGAAGCTCGCACGATCCCATGGAAGGTTCAGTTACTTAATCAGTCAAACGCCAGAAATCCTCAAAATCACACCATTATTTTGACAATGAGTAAGTACAGACAGTGTTAGAAGCCTGCAAAGAAATCACCAGTGAGTTCACCCAGATAATTGTCCTCTATCCCAAGTTCGTAGGAGTCAGGGTGCAAAGCTGGAGGAAGGTTAGAGTTGAATCAAGGTTTGTATCCTTTGTTCAGCCACATATTGTAGAGCCATGCAGATTCTCCGCCAAACAGCAGTAGAGTGGAGAAAACACCAGCCAGCAGACGGCAGGAAGTAGATCAATCTCCTTTTGGGTCATGTATAGGTTCCAGAGAGAACAGGCTGGAGGGGCTTCACTACTCATATACCAACCTCTCTTGGCCAGGCTGGTGCCCTCCAGGTGGTAGCCTGCCTTGTCAGCGGCTGCCACCAGGGCCTGGGCGAAGCTACAGTGGGTGTAGAGGGACCCGTCAGAGGAGCTGCCCACACTGGACCTGTGGCTGGAGTAGTGACGGTCATCTTCCTCTGAGGCTGACCCCCAGCCGTTAACCATGGACCCTGAGGGACACCGCCAGCTAGACCATCAGAGATGTGTATGTGTGTGTGTGTTCACAAATCAAGTAACAATTTTTGATATCCAACCGCACCATGTTTATAGCCTCCAGACCCCAACCAAGGAAATTCCACAGACACAAAAGCCCTTGAATGATCTTCCATACTGAACATCTTCACTGTGGCTATAGGTTTCAATGGATTCATGTGCTGTGTAATCTTATAATGAGGGTTAATATCAAGTTTCATCTCAGATGGGTTTCTCTGTGCTGCAGGGACTCTGTGTTCTGGCATGTCACTAGTGGTTTACTACAGTCATTCTGTTCTGGCCTGCCCCACTCGTCACAGACACACACACACACACACACACACACACACACACACACACACACACACACACACACACACACACACACACACACACACACACACACACACACACACACACCTGCTTTTGATAGAGAAAAGTAATACACCTGTCCAGAGCTGAGTCCCAGTATTACCTCAGGTAACACACCTGTCCAGAGCTGAGTCCCAGTATTACCTCAGGTAACACACCTGTCCAGAGCTGAGTCCCAGTATTACCTCAGGTAACACACCTGTCCAGAGCTGAGTCCCAGTATTACCTCAGGTAACACACCTGTCCAGAGCTGAGTCCCAGTATTACCTCAGGTGATATACCTGTCCAGAGCTGAGTCCCAGTATTACCTCAGGTGATATACCTGTCCAGAGCTGAGTCCCAGTATTACCTCAGGTAACACACCTGTCCAGAGCTGAGTCCCAGTATTACCTCAGGTAACACACCTGTCCAGAGCTGAGTCCCAGTATTACCTCAGGTGATATACCTGTCCAGAGCTGAGTCCCAGTATTACCTCAGGTGATATACCTGTCCAGAGCTGAGTCCCAGTATTACCTCAGGTAACACACCTGTCCAGAGCTGAGTCCCAGTATTACCTCAGGTAACACACCTGTCCAGAGCTGAGTCCCAGTATTACCTCAGGTAATACACCTGTCCAGAGCTGAGTCCCAGTATTACCTCAGGTGATATACCTGTCCAGAGCTGAGTCCCAGTATTACCTCAGGTGATATACCTGTCCAGAGCTGAGTCCCAGTATTACCTCAGGTAACACACCTGTCCAGAGCTGAGTCCCAGTATTACCTCAGGTAACACACCTGTGCAGAGCTGAGTCCCAGTATTACCTCAGGTGATATACCTGTCCAGAGCTGAGTCCCAGTATTACCTCAGGTAACACACCTGTCCAGAGCTGAGTCCCAGTATTACCTCAGGTAACACACCTGTCCAGAGCTGAGTCCCAGTATTACCTCAGGTAACACACCTGTCCAGAGCTGAGTCCCAGTATTACCTCAGGTAACACACCTGTCCAGAGCTGAGTCCCAGTATTACCTCAGGTGACACGGATGAAGCAACTCACAAAACAGTGTTGAATCAAACACCTAATGGTTTAACACTATAAACACCTGGCTCTCTTATCACGCCTTGTTAATGCACTCCACACTCTGTGGAAAGTCCTGCAGCATTGACTTGTGATATATTAATAATACCTAATCAATTACTTACATTCCAAGATGGCATAGCAGTGGGATGTCTGTTTTGATTGTCATGTCCCGTCCCTTGTATATATCGTTTTTTTCTTCGTATATATTTTTTATATTTCTATTCTCATTTTCCATCTACGGACTGAATATACTCTCCTGCAACCCGCCTCACCCGACGTGGTACGGATCTGCTATTTTTATACTTTAGAACCGGAACCCCCATCAGCAGCTAGCCAGCTAACTAGCTACTAGCTAGAGGTCAGTTAGCCTCTGCTAGCGGTCATCACCGTTAACTCGGACATCAGCCAGCCTCAGCCCGGTCAATACCTGCCAGCCTGCACAGCGCGATATCAACCCAGAATATCGGACTGCTTTTCTCTACCACATCTCCGGATTCCTGCCGCAATCTCTGAACATTTACTCCGGAATATCGCAGCTAGCTTGCCTGGACCCCTTTGCTGCCGACACGGAGCCCCGCCGATCCATCACGACTGGTCTGCCGACGTAACCGTCCGAGGGGGTTTCAACAGGCTTTCCCGTTGCGACGTCCCCCTGAGGCCCATCTGTTAGCCCCGGCCTGCTACCTGTCTGAATCGCCGTGTCTCCAGCTCGCCTAGCTACTCATTGGACCCTATGATCACTCGGCTACACATGCCTCTCCCTAATGTCAATATGCCTTGTCTATTGCTGTTTTGGTTAGTAATTTTGGTCTTATTTCACTGTAGAGCCTCCAGCCCTACTCAATATGATTTAGCTAGCACTTTTGTTCCACCCCCGATATATGCGGTGACCTCACCTGGCTCACCAATATACACAGTCAGTTAGGAAAGCTAAATTAACTTTTTCAAACAGAAATTTGCATCCTGTAGCACTAATTCCAAAAGGTTTTGGGACACTGTAAAGTCCATGGAGAATAAGAGCACCTCCTCCCAGTTGCCTGATAATACGATAATCGATCATTTCAATAAGCATTTTTCCACGGCTGGCCATGTTTTCCACCTGGCTAACCCTACCCCGGCCAACATCTCAGCACCCTCTCAGCACCCCCTTGCCCAAGCCCCCCCCCCCCCCAATTCTCCTTCACCCAAATCCACACAGCTGATGTTCTGAAAGAACAGCAAAATCTGGATACCTGCAAATCAGCTGGGCTAGACAATCTGGACCCTCTCTTTCTAAAATTATCCCCCCCTTTTACTAGCCTATTCAAACTCTCTTTCGTATCATCTAAGATCCCCAAAGATTGGAAAGCTGCTGCAGTCATCCCCCTCTTCAAAGGGGGAGACACTAGACCTAAACTGTTATAGACCTATATCCATCCTACCCTGCCTTTCGAAAATCTTCGAAAGCCAAGTTAACAAACAGATCACTGACCATTTCGAATCCCACCGTACCTTCTCCACTACAGTGAGGGAAAAAAGTACCTGGGAGCCAGAAATCTTTCTGATTGAGAGGGGGTCAAATACTTATTTCCCTCATTAAAATGCAAATCAATTTATAACATTTTTGACATGCGTTTTTCTGGACTTTTTTGTTGTTATTCTGTCTCTCACTGTTCAAATAAACCTACCATGATAGACTGATAATTTCTTTGTCAGTGGGCAAACGTACAAAATCAGCAGGGGATCAAATACTTTTCCCCCTCACTGTACCTGGTTAAATAAAGGTGAATTAAAATAAAATAAATAAAAATGAAGGTCAGTTATATCACTAAGACAAAGGCAGCAGAGATATGTAGGTATATCACTGTCAGGAAGATTAAAAGACAAAAGGGGAAAATGTCACATACAAAATAATCATTATCTAGATTTCCCAGAAATACTGGAAACTTAAGGAAACCCTCGTGGATGGAAGCTGTTCCCGTAAAGCAGAGCCTATATTGTGAATGTTTCTGCTGTGAGTATGTCTTTATCCTTTCAGAACCTCCTAAAGAAAGCCTTTCCATCGTGCCAACAAAAATATGCCATTCTGTCAGGCGAGACTACAGTCAGCTTAAATGACAGCTTTCTGAGAGGCTTGCTTGGCAGAAACAATGAAGTGGCACTTATCCAAACTCACACACACACACACACACACACACACACACACACACACACACACACACACACACACACACACACACACACACACACACACACACACACACACTCAATCTCGTGGTCCGCAGACAAGCCCATGAGACAAAAATGAAAAGCAATGTGGACGGTGTGATGAAGAGGAAAGGGGGAATACGGTACAGAGCTGGAATGGAGGAGGAAAGGTCATGGGGAGAGAGGGGAGAGGGAAAAGAGGGAGTAGCAGGGATGAGAATGATGATGAGAGGGGAACAGAGGGGATGAGGGGGGTACTGAAATGGGGTCAGTGGTGAACAGAGGGGATGAGAGTGGTACAGAGATGGGGTCAGTAGGGAACAGAGGGGATGAGAGGGGTACTGAGATGGGGTCAGTGGGGAACAGAGGGGATGAGAGGGGTACAGAGATGGGGTCAGTAGGGAACAGAGGGGATGAGAGGGGTACTGAGATGGGGTCAGTGGGGAACAGAGGGGATGAGAGGGGTACAGAGATGGGGTCAGTAGGGAACAGAGGGGATGAGAGGGGTACTGAGATGGGGTCAGTGGGGAACAGAGGGGATGAGAGCGGTACAGAGATGGGGTCAGTGGGGAACAGAGGGGATGAGGGGGGTACTGAAATGGGGTCAGTGGTGAACAGAGGGGATGAGAGTGGTACTGAGATGGGGTCAGTGGGGAACAGAGGGGATGAGAGGGGTACTGAGATGGGGTACTGAGATGGGGTCAGTAGGGAACATAGGGGATGAGAGCGGTACAGAGATGGGGTCAGTAGGGAACATAGGGGATGAGAGCGGTACAGAGATGGGGTCAGTAGGGAACATAGGGGATGAAAGCGGTACAGAGATGGGGTCAGTGGGGAACATAGGGGATGAGAGTGGTACTGAGATGGGGTCAGTGGGGAACAGAGGGGATGAGAGCGGTACAGAGATGGGGTCAGTAGGGAACATAGGGGATGAGAGCGGTACAGAGATGGGGTCAGTGGGGAACATAGGGGATGAGAGTGGTACTGAGATGGGGTCAGTGGGGAACAGAGGGGATGAGAGGGGTACTGAGATGCGGTCAGTTGGGAATAGAGGGTGACAGTCACAAGTCTGGCCAAGGCAGACACAGAGACGAGCAGGCATACCAGAGGTCTGGTACTCAGTCAGACATAGAGAGAAGCAGGCATACCAGTCACGTCCTGACCCTAGTAAGATGTCATTTTCTATAGTAGAGTAGGTCAGGGTGTGACAGGGGGTGTTTTTGGGTGGTTTTCTTGTTATCTGTTTCTATGTTGTTTTTCTAGGTTTCTATTTCTATGTTGGGGTTGTTGGGATGATTTCCAATTAGAGGCAGCCGGTTCTCGTTGTCTCTAATTGGAGATCATATTTACGTAGGGGGTTTTTCCATTTGTGTTTGTGGGTTGTTCATTTTTGAGTAGTGTTATTTTCTCTGCGTCACGGTTTGTTGTTTTGTTGTTAGAAGTATTTTGGTATGTTGCAAACGTTTCACTGAATAAATAAACATGTGGAACTACAACTATTCTGCGCGTTGGTCCGATCCTTTGAACAGCCGTGACAATACCAGAGGTCTGGCACTCAGTCAGACACAGAGAGAGACAGGAGAGGATCAACTAAACCCAAATACACACATGTACCAGCTGTGCTGACAGAGTCCCTTTCATACTACACTTCTGACTGGAACACAACGTTAGTCCAGCACTGTAACTGACGTAAAACTCAATGTCTGATTTATGTTTGTGCAGCCCAAGGAAATCAGGAAACTGAGGAAACTCCCTAAAAGTGCTTTTCAATTTCTCGCCCCTGAGCCCCTTCACATCACAACATTGTGATTTGTGCAGAACCCAACTTAAACAAGGCCTCACGGAACTAAAGCTTTCAACCAGTAGCTCACCTTATAACAGCTTTTCTCTCTGAGAAACGATCGGAGCAAATTATCCACAAACTAATGGAAAACTTCAGTAAACCTGGGAAACCATGTGAAAACCTTAAAACCTTGCACATTCCAATTTTACTGCACTGACTGAAAATACCCAAGACACTAACTACATTCTGGCCTTCATCTTGCCAGGCTATTTTTCTCGTTCTGGCTTTCATCTTGCCAGGCTATTTTCTCTCACACTGCTTTTCTCTGAGTTTTCCTTCTAAGAAGAAAAAACAGAGTGCAATTCCTCTGGGTCCAATCCTCCCACAAAGACTAGTGCAGATAATGAAGTACAAGCAGAGCGAGGCAGCCAAGCCAAGGCACTGAGACTTCCTTCCAACTCCTCCAGCTCAAAACCACTACCTCAGCACATCACATCACACAGTGAGCTTTCAGCCACGCTAACTGCTAGTCTCTACTACTCCGGTGTCTTTGGGACACAGCTATCCCTGATACGTCAAGGAAACCTTGATCTTGCTGACATCATGTACTGAAAACACAATCTAGCTTCATCTTTGTGGTCTTGAATTCTGCAACCAATCGTGCTTAATCTACTTTGCATGAGCACAATTGTATTCTTTTTTTCCAGACTAAGGTTCCATGCAATTCTCAAATTACTAGGTATCTAATAACCTTCTCTCACCTGCCCATATTCCCTGTACTAATGGTCCAGGCCAGTAAAAGGGAGCTAGCAACTAACCAGGGGCAGTAAACGGGAGCTAGCCACAAGCCAGGGGCAGTAAACGGTAGCTAGCAACTAGCCAGGGGCAGTAAACGGTAGCTAGCAACTAGCCAGGGGCAGTAAACGGTAGTTAGCAACTAGCCAGGGGCAGTAAACGGGAGCTAGCCACTAGCCAGGGGCAGTAAACGGTAGCTAGTCACTAGCCAGGGGCAGTAAACGGGAGCTAGCCACTAGCCGGGGCAGTAAATGGGAGCTAGCCACTAGCCAGGGGCAGTAAACGGGAGCTAGCCACTAGCCAGGAGCAGTAAACGGGAGCTAGCCACTAGCCAGGGGCAGTAAACGGGAGCTAGCCACTAGCCAGGGGCAGTAAACGGGAGCTAGCCACTAGCCGGGGCAGTAAACGGTAGCTAGCCACTAGCCAGGGGCAGTAAATGGGAGCTAGCCACTAGCCAGGGGCAGTAAACGGGAGCTAGCCACTAGCCAGGGGCAGTAAATGGGAGCTAGCAACTAGCCAGGGGCAGTAAACGGGAGCTAGCTACTAACCAGGGGCAGTAAACGGGAGCTAGCCACTAGCCAGGGGCTGTAAACGGTAGCTAGCAACTAGCCAGGGGCAGTAAACGGGAGCTAGCCACTAGCCAGGGGCTGTAAACGGTAGCTAGCCACTAGCCAGGGGCAGTAAATGGGAGCTAGCCACTAGCCGGGGCAGTAAACGGTAGATAGCCACTAGCCAGGGGCAGTAAAAGCCAGGTATCCCAGGTTCCTCCTGCCACAAAAACTGATTTATGCTGACGGAGCGGCTCATCTGCATGTCGTTAAGCAGGGAAATCGTTCCCCCTGATGAGCTGGCGGCTGCACCTACCGACAGGAGACGTGACCCTGCCCCCCCCCACTCCCCTCAGCCGTCCCTGCCAGGGGGTTGATGGGAGAATAATCACCCAGAGAGACACAGCACTGAGATCCCTGTGGATATCATACTGCAGCATCAGTAACACACAACACAGCTAGCTACTCTAGACAAATACACCGCCCTGGGATATAATACGTGTGTGTATTCATCTCAGCCTAACCATGGTAATTTAACACTGCTTCAGGTTGATTCACCTTTAGCTTTCAAAAAATATACTGTATTATGCAGTGCATGACATAATACAAAGACACACAGACAATCTCTCTTGTGAAAAAAATTGATGTGCATTTTTCCTGGGCCCAACGGTGAGAATTTTTGATTTAGTGGCATTTGGTGTAACATTAAGGAAACAGACCTATTTACATATTATAACAATGACAAATCTATCATGTTGGGCTCTACAGAAATCTGCTCCTGCCCCCTCTCTCCACAGCCTCAAAATGGTGGCCGCGATTAATCTCCGCGTTTTCCCCCTTCCTCCATCTGCCCCTCCCGCTAACCCTGGAGCTGGGACCGTGTCTGTGCTGTCAAACGCTGGAAAGCGGGGGAGACTTGTAGAAAGATAAGAAGAAATAGTGGTGTCTTCAGAGTAATACAGTGCAGGAGAGATGCAGCAGATTAGGGCCCAGTCACAGCTTTATATTCCTCTAAATATATAAACAGCAGCATGTGTCATAGCCGCCACAGCCCATGTTCCATCATCCCACAGAAAAACTACACTCTGGGGTTGCAGACGACAGGCCAGCCAAGCAGTCATGTCAATCCTCCCTCCCTCTCTCCCTGTTCCTCTTTTTATAGATACAATATTTATCTTCCCCCCCTCTCTCTCCCTGTTCCTCTTTTTATAGATACAATATTTATCTTCCCCCCCTCTCTCTCTCTGTTTCTCTTTCTCTGTGTCTCTCTATCTGTCTCTCTCTCTCTGTGTCTCTCTATCTGTCTCTCTCTGTGTCTCTCTATCTGTCTCTCTCTCTCTGTGTCTCTCTATCTGTCTCTCTCTGTGTCTCTCTATCTGTCTCTCTCTCTTTGTGTCTCTCTACCTGTCTCTCTCTATCTGTCTCTCTCTCTCTGTGTCTCTCTCTCTGTGTCTCTCTCTCTCTGTTTCTCTTTCTCTGTGTCTCTCTGTGTCTCTCTGTCTGTGTCTCTCTATCTGTCTCTCTCTCTCTGTGTCTCTCTCTCTGTCTCTCTCTCTCTGTCTCTCTCTCTGTGTCTCTCTTTCGCTCTCGCTCTCTCTCTAGATAAGTATCTTCCTCCCCTTCTCTTTGTCTCTCTCTCTCTTCCTCATTCAATATAAATATGTATCCCTTCTTCTCTTCCCTTCTTAGTTCTATCCCTCCCCACTCATAAAACACAGAGCTGCTGCTCCATCCTGTCTGTAGTATAGCAGTCAGCCATGTCTGGTATAGAGGACTATTATGTGCTGCTCAGTTGGTATGAGAAACGCAGTAGGACACAGCCATACTGTCTCACCTTCTCCAATGTCATGCCCTTCACATGTCCCTCTCTCCGACAGACAGACGGCTGTAAAAGCTTTCAGTGAGTTGTAAAAATGGAAATGGTGCCTCCAGCCTGGAATGGAATATGCCGCACGTGAAATGTATTCTATATCTTCTTGGGAAGATATGGGGTGAATGGCAGTTGCTGACGCTGTGTGTGAGCTAAATCAATCTCTCTGTCTCTTTCTGTCTCTCTGTCTCTCTCACTGTCTCTGTCTCTCTCTCTCTCTCTCTCTGTCTCTGTCTCTCTCTCTGTCTCTCTCTCTCTCTCTCTCTCTCTCTCTCTCTCTCTCTCTCTCTCTCTGTCCCTGTCTCTGTCTCTCTCTCTCTCTCTCTGTCCCTGTCTCTCTCTCTCTCTCTCTCTCTCTCTCTCTCTCTCTGTCTCTCTCTCTCTGTCTCTCTGTCTCTCTCTCTCTCTCTCTCTCTCTCTCTCTCTCTGTCCCTGTCTCTCTCTCTCTCTCTCTCTGTCCCTGTCTCTCGCCCACCCCTCCTCCCCCTTTGCTCTCTTTCATCTTAATTTCCCTCTCACTGTCCTTTTTAAAATTCATGGAATTTCTTATCTCTTTTTGGGTATGATAATTATAATTCCACAGTCTGCCAAAACCACTTGAACAAACTGGGTTTAAGGTACATGCAATACATTCATTTCCAGGTGAGACACACATATACAGGAAATTGTGGAATGATAGTCTAATGCCATGAGCTGAATAAAATACAACATTTCATTATAAATCAATGGTCAAAATGCAGTCTGTAACTAGGCAAACAGAATTCTAATACTTACCTACTAGTTTGCGGCACACTTTTCAACCTCATTTTCATTATCTCCAGCACAATACCAGTTTCAACATATGTGAAAACGGGGCATTTCTACGTTTTGTAGAAATAAAATATAAAGTTAAAAAGTTCTACACGATGACATCATCAAAAGTGATTTTTTTTAAACAGTGCTTTTCAAACACTATGAGACTTGCAGTGACGTGAAGGAGCAAGAAAAGACCCTCCCTTGGGCTAGAAACGTAAACTTTTTAACCACAGATCATAGTAACACGCTGTTTTCACATATGCAGACACTGGTTTGGTGCTGGAGATGATGAATTTCAGATTACATTTGATATGTTACCTGATAGGGGGTCTGTAATCTTTTTGAATTACTGTGGAATGACAACTGAACATGCTTTTGTAGTTAAAATATTTTTAGTTTTGGAAAGCGATTTCTGATTGTTTCTTTGTAATACCCAAATCATTAATAAGAGATGACAGAAAACTGCATAACATCAGGCGGATTTGAATTCTAACGAAGTGGAAAGAAGTTCCAACACACTTCTCTGAATGGAAACAACGATGTCTGTCACGTGGCAGATTTCCATTGTTCTGTCCACCTGTCATTGTATCAGTACAGTATCTCACCTGTTACGGAGCTGTCTAGGTTGTCCATGCTGGACCCTGGCGTGTGCTCAATACCATAGAGAGGCCTGGACATCTCATAGCCTTCATCCTCCTCCTCTTCCTCCTCCTCCTCATCCTCATCAGGGATGTCAGTCTCCAGGTCAGACACCAGGGTGCTGGACACGTACCCCACTGGAGGGGCGGGGGCCTGGGGAGGGAGGGGGGGGAGGGAGCCACCCTGCATGAGCCTGTCAGAGAGTCAGAGTAATATGGGTTATCATCATGCTACAGGTACACACCAAAACACAGACACAGGAAAGGGTGGGCTGCTGGTGGGGGGACAGCAACAGCAGGGAAGAGAACGAATGTCAAAAGACATCAAGAAAGACAAAGCTGGTGAATGAAAGACAGGATGACATAAAGAAGGAATCCAAGATAGACGAAAGGAACTGTTAAGCTACATTTAGAAATTCTTTCAAATTCTGCCGCTCTGAATAAATTGGAACAATTCCACTAATTCTACGTCCCTCCTCCTTGAATGCCAATACAATGACCCTGTAATTGCAGTTGAAGAGAGTACAATGGGCCCGCTCTCTAGGCCTGTCGACATGAGGCTGTCACCCCCTCACACAACCCTCTCCACTCCACTCAGCGCCCGCCTCACGTCACTGACAGCCCCGTTTGTTTGAGGAGTGCCGTGGGGTCTGAGGCGGTCTGCGGCGGGAGGGATTCTGATGTAATTACTGCCTCTTTCCTGTTGTCAAAGATGCTCTCAAACATAGTCATTACTGGCTAACAAGACGGCTCCTTCCTGACAAGTCTTCCCTATTCCCTCTACTGTAATGAAGGGACGCCAGTCTCTCCCTCTTTCCCTCTCTTCCTCCTTCATTCTCTCCGTCTCTTCCTCCTTTGTTCTCTCCCTCTCTTCCTCCTTCGTTCTCTCCCTCTGATCCTCCTTCGTTCTCTCCCTCTCTTCCTCCTTCGTTCTCTCGCAGTCTTCCGACAGGATGAAACGTGGGCTTCATCTGCCGTGCATGAGCACCACAACAATGGAATGTGTAGCAGCATGGATGTGGGTGGGGCTAAACAAGTGCTTTAGACATTGTGTTCTCACAGTGAGCAGAAGGAACAGTCGTGTAAGTGGTAACACTGGCCCATTAAAATGACATGATTCATGAGTGCTTCTGTTTTGCGCAATGCCGTGACTGTGTAGCTAACATAACACCGAAATAAAACATGGAAGGAAGGAAAAAAATAGATAGTGAAAGAAAAACACTTCCAGCACAATATCCATAGTAGGCATTCTCATATCACCCCTATTTGAACATTGTACTGTTTTATAGTATTCCCCACCAGTGGGTGTACGTACCATGTCTGTTTGGCCATGTCCAGTTGGTAGGCACGGGTGATCTCGTCCAGGTGGGCCTGGAGCATGGGCTGCAGCTCCTCCCGGGGAGAGGGGCTAAGGGTGGCTGTGGACTGCTGGCCGAAGGACACCGCTGCTGGGGACGAAGCCACGCCACGAATGGGTGGGGTGGGGACCCTCTCTTCCTCCTCCTCTAGCTCATCCTCCATTCCCTGGTGGAGGTAGGTCTGCACGGGCATGGGAGGACCCCAGCCATCACTCTCATACCTGGGAGGGAGGAGGGGTGGCCACACAGTGAGAGAGAGGGAGGAGGGGTGGCCATACAGAGAGAGAGAGGGAGGAGGGGTGGCCATACAGAGAGAGAGAGAGAGAGAGAGGAACACCTATGTGAGAATGTTATTCATTGATTACAGCTCAGCGTTCAACACCATAGCGGCCTGAAAGCTCATCAATAAGCTAAGGACCCTGAGACTGAACACCTCCCTCCGCAACTGGATCCTGGACTTCCTGACGGGCCGCCCACAAGTGGCAAGGGTAGGTAACAACACATCCGCCACACTGATCCTCAACACAGGGGCCCCATAGGGGTGCGCACTCAGTCCCCTCCTGTACTCCCTGTTCACTCATGACTGCATGGCCTGGCACGACTCCAACACAATCATTCAATTTGCCGGTGACACAACAGTGGTAGGCTTTATCACTGACAACAACGAGACGGCCTATAGGGAGGAGGTCAGAGACCTGGCTGTGTGGTGCCAGGACAACAACCTCTCCCTCAACATGATCAAGACAAAGGAGATGATTGTGGACTACAGGAAAAAGAGGACCGAGCACGCCCCCATTCTCATCGACGGGGTTGCAGTGGAGCAGGTTGAGAGCATCAAGTTCCTTGGTGTCCACATCACCAACAAATTAACATGTTCCAAGCACACCAAGACAGTCGTGAAGCAAGCACGACAAAACCTATTCCCCCTCAGGAGACTGAAAAGATTTGGCATGGGTCCTCAGATCCTCAAAAGGTTCTACAGCTGCACCATCGAGAGCATCCTGACTGGTTGCATCACTGCCTGGTATGGCAACTGCTCGACCTCCGACCGCAAGGCACTACAGAGGGTAGTGCGTACGGCCCAGTACATCACTGGGGCCAAGCTTCCTGCCATCCAGGACCTCTATACCAGGCGGTGTCAGAGGAAGGCACAAAAAATTGTCAAAGACTCCAGCCACCCTAGTTATAGAATGTTCTCTCTGCTACCACACGGCAAGCGGTACCGGAGCACCAAGTCTATGCCCAAGAGGCTTCTAAAGAGCTTCTACCCATAAGCCATTAGACTCCTGAACATCTAGTCAAATGGCTACCCAGACTATTTGTATTGCCCTCCACCCCTCCACACCACACCACTGCCACTCTCTGTTGTCATCTATGCATAGTCACTTTGATAACACTACCTACATGTACATACTACCTCAACTAACCGGTGCCCCCGCACATTGACTCTGTACCGGCACCCCCATTGCATATATTGTTATTTTTTACTGCTGCTCTTTAAGAACGTGTTACTTTTATCTCTTATTCTTATCCATATTTTTGGGGGAAACTGCACTGTTGGTTAGGGGCTTGTAAGTAAGCATTTCACTTGTTGTATTCGGCGCATGTGACTAATACCATTTGATTTGATTTGATTTTGATTTGATAGATACGAGCCATAAGTGCAGTGGAGGGATTCTTTAAATTCCCATAACTATGCTTATACATGCTGAAATAATACTAGTTGTAAAGAAAATGTTCATTAAATACATTTGTCAGTGCACACTCCACAGGACGTAACTGCTTTAATCTGCGGCCATTAAGAGGCTCAGATTTACAGTTCAGACGACTCCTCATTTGCCATATAGCCTATTAAACCAGATGAGTCTCACAAACTGGAGATGAGGGTGAGAGGACAGCACGCCTCAACTAGGGAGACGCACAGTTAAAGGAGATGTTATGTGTGAGTGTTTCTATCCTGAACAAAAATATAAACATGTAAAGTGTTGGTCCCATGTTTCATGAGCTGAAATAAAATATCTCAGAAATGTACTAACAAAAAGCTTATGTCTCTCAAATGTTGTGCACAAATGTGTTTACATCCCTGTGAGTGAGCATTTCTGCTTTGCCAAGATAATCCATCCACCTGGTGTTGCATATCAAGAAGCTGAATAAACAGCACAATCATTACACAGGTGCACCTTATGCTGGGGACAATAAAAGGCCTATTTAAAATGTGCAGTTTTGTTACACAACACAATGCCACAGATGTCTCAAGTTTTGAGAGAGCGTACAATTGGCTAAGTCTGTATGAAGGGTCAGACAATGATAGATATATAGTGAGGGAAAAAAGTATTTGATCCCCTGTTGATTTTGTACGTTTGCCCAGTGACAAATAAATGATCAGTCTATCATTTTAATGGTAGGTTTATTTGAACAGTGAGAGACAGAATAACAACAAAAAATCCTGAAAAACGCATGTCAAAAATGTTATAAATTGATTTGCATTTTAATGAGGGAAATAAGTATTAGACCCCCTCTCAATCAGAAAGATTTCTGGCTCCCAGAAGTCTTTTATACAGGTAACGAGCTGAGATTAGTACACTCTTAAAGGGAGTGCTCCTAATCTCATCTTGTTACCTGTTTAAAAGACACCTGTCCACAGAAGTAATCAATCAATCAGATTCCAAACTCTCCACCATGGCCAAGACCAAAGAGCTCTCCAAGGATGTCAGGGACGAGATTGTAGACCTACACAAGGCTGGAATTGTCTACAAGACCATCGCCAAGCAGCTTGGTGAGAAGGTGACAACAGTTGGTGTGATTATTCGCAAATGGAAGAAACACAAAAGAACTGTCAATCTCCCTCGGCCTGGGGCTCCATGCAAGATCTCACCTCGGGGAGTTGCAATGATCATGAGAACGGTGAGGAATCAGCCCAGAACTACACGGGAGGATCTTGTCAATGATCTCAAGGCAGCTGGGACCATAGTCACCAAGAAAACAATTGGTAACACACTACGCCGTGAAGGACTGAAATCCTGCAGCGCCCGCAAGGTCCCCCTGCTCAAGAAAGCACATATACATGCCCGTCTGAAGTTTGCCAATGAACATCTGAATGATTCAGAGGACAACTGGGTGAAAGTGTTGTTGTCAGATGAGACCAAAATGGAGCTCTTTGGCATCAACTCAACTCGCTGTTTTTGGAGGAGGAGGAATGCTGCCTATGACCCCAAGAACACCATCCCCACCGTCAAACATGGAGGTGGAAACATTATGCTTTGGGGGTGTTTTTCTGCTAAGGGGACAGGACAACTTCACCGCATCAAAGTGACGATGGACGGGGCCATGTACCGTCAAATCTTGGGTGAGAACCTCCTTCCCTCAGCCAGGGCATTGAAAATGGGTCATGGATGGGTATTCCAGCATGACAATGACCCAAAACACACGGCCAAGGCAACAAAGGAGTGGCTCAAGAAGAAGCACATTATGGTCCTGGAGTGGCCTAGCCAGTCTCCAGACCTTAATCCCATAGAAAATCTGTGGAGGGAGCTGAAGGTTCGAGTTGCCAAACATCAGCCTCGAAACCTTAATGACTTGTAGAAGATCTGCAAAGAGGAGTGGGACAAAATCCCTCCTGAGATGTGTGCAAACCTGGTGGCCAACTACAAGAAACGTCTGACCTCTGTGATTGCCAACAAGGGCTTTGCCACCAAGTACTAAGTCATGTTTTGCAGAGGGGGTCAAATACTTATTTCCCTCATTAAAATGCAAATCAATTTATTATTATTAACATTTTTGACATGCGTTTTTCTGGATTGTTTTGTTGTTATTCTGTCTCTCACTGTTCAAATGAACCTACCATTAAAATTATAGACTGATCATTTCTTTGTCAGTGGGTAAACGTACAAAATCAGCAGGGGATCAAATACTTTTTTTCCTCACTGTTTATAATTTTTCAAATTAGTGTGGAAAAATCTAGTTGGACTGTATTGGCAGAGTGTGGACTGTTTTGCATCTCCATGGATGTATAGAGTGTATGTTATGGTGGGTGTGGCTCGTACCCTCCTCCTTCATAGTGCTCGTTGGGGTAGTGGTCCATCTCAGTGCCAGGGAGAGGGTGTAGAGGGGGAGGGGGCAGGGCCACGTTGGCCCAGTTGGAGCCGTTAGTCTTGGTGGGTTTGGTGCCAACCTTGGCCTTCTTCTTCCTACCCCCCTTACCACCTATGGACAGCAGAGATGGAGTGAGTTAGAAAGATTGACTCAGACAACATGAAGAATTCAATTACAAAAAAATCTATAAAACCATATAACATGGGTGGCTATGTGCAGTATTCACTGTCAGTCTAACAAGCAGATATTGCCAACAGAAATCGACTGAACATTTCAAGCTGAACATTCCTTCATTTCGAAACAGGTCATTTCAACACCTCCTTCTAAAAGTCATCCACATTCTCAAACAAACAGCTTCAATGAGCCATGCCTGTCAGCAGCCTCATACAGAAGAACCTCAAGGCCAACTACTGAAAAGCGTGCTTCCATTGATTGATTTGCTGAAAGGCCTCAAATCTCCATAGAAACAGGGAGAGGAGCAGCAGTAGGGAAGCAGAGGGTGGACCCCGGTCCTCCAGCCATCCCTCAGTGTCCCCATCTCACTACAGGTGTGAGTCCACAATGAAATATCTCACTAGAGGTGTGGGTCCACAGTGAAATATCTCACTTCAGAACATCATCATAATGAATGGATCGGTGGTGTCTGTGTGGCCATAATGTGGCACTTTCATTGAGTTGAACACGCCAGAGAGAGAAAGAGAGAGCTCCCATCCCCATCTATTTTACCTCACACCCTTCGGAGACTGGATTCTCCATCTTTATAAATCTGCCAGCCAGGCCTAGGCCCAGGGTTGATATGATTTGGTGAATGTGGTGGTGGTGGGGGGGGGGGGGGGGGTACTGTCTCAGAGGGGATCTTTGACATCTAAAGCCCACTGTTATCTTTCTCAGTTGTCCTCAGTGTGGTCCGCAGGCCTCAGATCACTTGTTATAGAGAGGAAAAGGCTGCAGGCTTTTTTGCTGTGGTGCGTCTCTGCTTTCCACTACATAGAGGACATATGAGCATGAGTCCCCTATATAGAGGACATGATCATGAGTCCCTTATATAGAGGACATGAACATGAGTGCCCTATATAGAGGACATTAACATGAGTCCCCTATATAGAGGACATGAACATGAGTCCCCTATATAGAGGACATGAACATGAGTCCCCAATATAGAGGACATGAACATGAGTCCCCTATATAGAGGACATGATCCTGAGTCCCTTAAATAGAGGACATGAACATGAGTCCCCTATATAGAGGATTTTAACATGAGTCCCCTATATAGAGGATTTTAACATGAGTCCCCTATATAGAGGACATTAACATGAGTCCCCTATATAGAGGACATGAACATGAGTCCCCTATATAGAGGACATGAACATGAGTCCCCTATATAGAGGACATTAACATGAGTCCCCTATATAGTAGACATATGAGAATGAGTCTTTTGTCTGATCATTTCCAAACTGTCCTTGAAATGGTAGATAAAATATATCTGTGACCATAGCATGTGTGTGTTTGTGTAGGTGTTCTATGAGCATTGCATGTGTGTCTGAGGTCTGAGAGAACTGGGAGATAAATCGAGAGTCCTTTCTAGGAATTTACACTTTCAGTCTGCCAACGGACACCTCACATCTCAATCCAGAAAATAGTCCCCAGTTGACGTTGTCAGCCACACATACAGGCTAGTGGAAACCATCCCTGGAGGCCTCTTGTGTACATTTGTACCTGTCATCTGTTGGTTAAGCCTCACTGCCAAAGGCCTGTAATCACGTTGCTCAGAGCCACAAAAAAAGCTACATTTCAGGGAACCCTGCATCTTGTGCCATGCAACACCATGTAATCTAATAGACTGTCCAGACTAGGACATGGCAATAAATTATCGAAATGTCATCAAAAAATACCTTTCATCAACACTCAGGGATATTTGGGGAAATGAATTTCTATGATCCAGTTAGGCTAAGGTCAGAAACAGATTAACAAAATACAGGGTATTGCTTGAGCAGTAAATGGAGAATTGTGTTATTTGACCATTTTCCCTATAAGATTTTAGCTGTTACCGGGCAGAAATGTTCCCATCAAAGATGATTAGATAGCGACAATGTTGGTAGCAGAACATGAGAGAGAGGTTAGTACTGGGAGGAGGATAGTCTGATAAAGACTGGGAGATATAAAAAGCAACAGTAAGCCCAAGGCAGGAAGTATAGTCTGAAAGTAATTTGGTTTCCTAATCGTTCCTCTGGGTGACGCTCAACTTTTCCCAATAAATGGTGATCTGGCGTGATTGCTCAATCACCTCGATTCCCTCCTCACCGGAGCAGGCATCAATACTGTAAATGAGCCTCTGCCATGGAGGGAAGGATGGCTAGAAACTGCACAGGAAGTACACAGCAGACCCATTTTCTCGCTGACAAACACAGGGCCTGTCTTCAAAAGGATCTACCACTATATTTAGATGTGGAGCTGGGTATTTATACCGCCTGGTTTGGGCGCTCCCTCCCAGTCTATAACTGTGGGGCCAAGCGGAGGCGAGCAACCTTGAACTGTCTCTGTGTTTATTTAGTGCCTCAGCGCTGAGTGAGAGACTCAGGCAGAGCCTCAGAAAGGAGAGTCCAGAAGAAAGGACTCCACATCCAGATTTAAACACATGGCACTGAGAGAATAGATCAGACTGGATTTTCAGGGAAGTACCTTCTTAGAATACTTGAATACCACTGTATTATGGGCTTATAATAACAGTAGAGAGGAAAGTCTATATGAGATAGTACACATGGGGGAATACCCTGCTGGACAGATAACTAGCAAGTGTGCCTATTTGTGAAATAATTTCAATGTGCTTGGTATGTGGGTGGATGATGCAGCAGACTAGATCATCAACACTGAGCCATCTACAGCCCTGAGCCATGAAGCTCATTAGGAGTGGGGCAGTCTATAGTTGGAGGAGAGGGGGGAAGTAGAGATGGATGACACCACTCTAAGAACAGTGACAACATAACCCTTCTCCTGGGTTCCATAATGAGATAATACAGGGATCATGGAGCTCACTAGCTAGTACCTCTCCTCCTCACTCCTCTCCTGTCCTCTCCTCCTCTCTCCTCTCCTCCTCTCTCCTCTCCTCCTCTCTCCTCCAGTAGTGTAGATGTTAATGAGCAACACCACCACATCCCCAGCGGAGACCCACACTACCCTGAAAGCTGCTCTATTTCTGTTCCTCTTCATCTGGTTCCTATCTCAGACCTAACGTTCATTATTTCCTCCCCCAGCTCCTTGAAGCGAAGCACTGTGCTGCTCTTTTCACTTTGTTCCTTTTCAAACGTCTAGTTTTTCATTAGTTGACTTCAAAACATGAAATGCAGTAATGTTCCCTTCAGTGCCATCCAAACTCTGGCCATTGAAGTTCTTTACCTATAATACGTTATTCTGTCAGAACTCTGCTGTGTATTCCTGTATGGTTTAGTCCTCGTAGAGAAACATTGCGGCGTATAGAGAGATAAGCCACAGATGGATAGAGATAAATTAGATAGATGCATATTTAATAGGATGCTGTTTCACTTCAACCAGGGCCCTTATCAAACCAGTGTGTATAGCATGCCTCACAGTACACAATACATCTCTGGAATTAGATTATTTCTTAAGGCCTACCACGGAGGGGGAAGTGCAAAGGTACAGTCCCAATTTAATTCCTATACAGGTGAATTTAATTACTAGGACCAATATGCTCTAAATCCCTGACATTTCAAGGGAAGATACCCTGAGGCTACCAAACGAAATACACATGTTAGCTTAACATAATCAAGGGCTTCTTGTCCCCTGGCCTCTCTGTGTTGATGCAAAATGAGCCTCTATCTGCATTTCTCATATGAGCACTACAGAATGCATCTCTCTCTCTCTCTCTCCTTCCTTCCTTCGATATATACACTATTGTTCAAAAGCCTTGTTTTTGAAAGAAAAGCAAATGTTTTATCCATTAAAATAACATCAAATTGATCAGAAATACAGTGTAAACATTGTTAATGATGTAAAAACATTTGAAAATTATGAACATGGATTAGCTAACATAATGTGCCATTGGAACACAGGAGTGATGGTTGCTGATAATGGGCCTCTGTGCACCTATGTAGATATTCCATAAAAAATCTGCCGTTTCCAGCTACAATAGTCATTTACAACATTAACAATGTCTACACTGTATTTTTGATCAATTTGATGTTATTTTAATGGACAAAACATTTGCTTTTCTTTCAAAAACAAGAACATTTCTAAGTGACCCCAAACTTCTGAACAGTAGTGTCAGATGTTTTGGGATGGAATGCCTGTGTCTATGTCAGGTGGAAGACATGACCACTCCAGACTGCCTCTCCTCTCCAGCCTAATGTCTGCCAGCCATTGCATTGGATTAGAGATCAGAGAGGAGGGTAGGGGAGAGGAGAGGAGGGGAGGTAGAGAGGAGGGCTGCCTCTGTGCCCTATAAAATTCTCAGTACATGGGTTTTACTGTGGTCAGTAACCATTAGAAGAAGAGGGAAAATGGGAGACATTCTCACCATTTTAGTCAGCCAAGCGTCTCAGATGGTGTGTGTGTGTGTGTGTGTGTGTGTGTGTGTGTGTGTGTGTGTGTGTGTGTGTGTGTGGTCTCACAATGCACCACTCCAACTGTCTGAAGGAGCCATGTTGCCCAAATTCTCATCTGCTCTCAAGCTCCTGGTGAGAGACAAAGCCTGTTACAAGGCCCAGCCGTGATGGAGTAAGCCCAGCTAGGATGCCTGGAGCCCTGTTCTATTAGTACAAATCCTCACTTTCTCTCTTTAAAGGGAAGATTAGAGCTTGTTTCTAATCTAATCTGGAGGACAAAGCACTTCACTGCATGTAAATAGAGTATTGTTGCTGCACATAACATTACATCATCTAGACCACACATTTGACAATGTGGTTGATGTCAGCGATCAACGCCGGCCTGTAAATGCGTGCATCGTTTATTAGTTGTGAGTATTAGCAGTGGGAGCAAAGTAACAGTGGTGAGGAGGAGGAGCGGGTTAATAAAGACAGACGTTGGGTTTTGCACATGCAAAAGAGATCAATAAAGCAATTAACAACTCAATCACTGATACAGTCAATTAAATGGCAGTCCATGAGTTATCCCAGAATGTTGAAGAGAGTAGGAAGACGAGTCACATCCCTGCCTGCCACATCAGAAACCAACCTGATAGGCTCCCGCTTCGGTCTGAGCTGTTGTGAGAGCTGGTGGTGCTGAAATCTTGTGATTGGTTGTGTGGCATTCTATTAGACAATCCCTCGGCCAATCGGTAGTCAGGAATGAAAAGGAGTGCTAGTGGGGTTAAAGGGTAAAAATATACAGTGGCATCAGGTGATTGGCTGAAGCACATGCGGAACATGCAGTTAGATCAGCAGGCAAGCAGTGAACCTTCTCCACTCATATACACCTCTTCTAGTCAGCCATCTTGACATTTTGTTCTCTCTCGCTCTCTCTCTCTCTCTATTTCTCTCTCTCTCTCTCTCACATTAATCACTCACCCACCCACCAACCACTCACAGTCACATTCACTCAGTGAAACCTTTAGCCTTTGTTTGTGACACATCATTGTTTTTTATATATATGTATAAAGTTTTGGACTTTGACAAAAAAATATGAGTAAAAAAATATTTTGGAAGAAAGCCAAGTGATTATCCATTCATGAGATGGGAGAGATAAATCCACTTGTAGCCGGTGCAAGTTATTTAATGTAGCTGTCACGTCCTGACCAGTAAAGAGGTTATTTGTTCTTGTAGTTTGGTCAGGACGTGGCAGGGGGTGTTTGTTTTATGTGTTTCGTTTTTTTTTGGTTAATGTTCTGTGTTTGTATATTTCTATGTTTATTCTAGTTTGTTCCTCGTTGCCTCTAATTGAAGGTCCTATTTAGTATGGGTGTTTTTTAATGGGTTTTTGTGGGTAGTTGTTCCTGGTATAGTGTTGTGCCTTACAGGACTGTTAGCGTCTTCGTCATTGTTTGTTATTTGGTTTTTCTGTGTTCATGTTTTCTTCACAATAAATAAGAAGATGAGTTTACACATTCCCACTGCGCCTTGTTCCCATCTTTACGACGAACGTGACAGTAGCATTGTTTTGAGATACAATCAAATGTTACTTTTAAAATATTGCAAGACAGCAAAGGATCGGAAATTGAGTTACATTATGGGCACAAACAATATAATCAATCTACTTTAAACCTCTAGAGAATGAGACCATGAATATACAGAAAGAGTCTCAGAAAACTCATTAGTCCTGAAGCAAGAATCTCCTCAAGGCTTTCAGAAAAATCCTCTATCAAATCCATTATAATTAAGTTGGATTATTTTCTTAAATATTAGTTGTGCTAAAGAGGATAAGTAATTAGTTAGAACAGAGAGAGGGAAGTAACGTAATCCAAGGCTGGAGAAAATGGATGCTTTAGTCTAGCTCCCTGGCCCTTCATCAGGTGTTTATTTCACCTTGGAAAGTGACCAAGACTGAACGGCAGCGAGGGGAAAATGAGTCCTTAAAACAGGCGGTCACGGACAGTGGAGCTGGAATGGGCTTCAGAGACAGATTGTGAGTATTAAAGTCCAAACTACTGTCAGGTCACAGTAAACCCATGGCTTATAAACAGGGGTGAACTGGGGTATCATATGAAACACTCCATACTGACTCAGCAGTGATTTGTACTGGGGTCATACACTCACAGTAAGAGGAGTGAGGCCATGATGGCTAAGGCTAATATTGTCATGTATCAGAGGGCTGTGTTGAGTTTCGCATGGCAGGGAAATATGACAAGTCTCACCTTCTGTATGACATGTGCACACATGCGCACACTACACTCCCTTCCAACACACACACACACACACACACACACACACACACACACACACACACACACACACACACACACACTACACTCCCTTCCAACACACACACACACACACACACATACACACACACA
>NC_042969.1:78415955-78453455 GCF_901001165.1 Salmo trutta
GGTTAACCTTTTCTTGTGGCAACAGGTCACAAATCTTGCTGCAGTGATGGCACACTGTGGTATTTCACCCAATAGATATGGGAGTGTATCAAAATCGGGTTTGTTTTCTAATTCTTTGTGGATCTGTGTAATCTGAGGGAAATATGTGTCTCTAATATGGTCATACATTTGGCAGGAGGTTAGGAAGTGCAGCTCAGTTTCCACCTCATTTTGTGGGCAGTGCGCACATAACCTGTCTTCTCTTGAGAGCCAGGTCTGCCTACGGTGGCCTCTCTCAATAGCAAGGCTATGCTCACTGAGTCTGTACATAGTCAAAGCTTTCCTTAAGTTGGGTCAGTAACAGTGGTCAGGTATTTTGCCACTGGGTACTCTCTGTTTCTGTCTCTCTCTACCCCCCCTCCCCCCTCTCGTTGCCTCCATCTTGTCTCACATCCTCATCTTCTGAGGTATGGCTGATGACACTACGCTGGACTGTTTGCCATTACTCAAGTGGTGACAGTGCCTATACCCTGCTGCTAGCACGCTAGCCTCCCTCTGATGTGGTATGTAAATGTATATCCAAAAACACTCATGCAATACGCATACAGGTTTACATCTTTGTGGGGCTGGTAGCGGGGAGGTGAGAGGAGGACATGATGAATCATCTGAGCAGGGTACAGTACAGAAGAGCAGTAGAGGAGTCAGATCAGCAGATATCCTCTCATACTATATCTACAATCTCGCCTCTCTCTCTCTCTCTCTCTCCTCTCTCTCTCCTCTCTTCCTCTTATCTATTATATATCTCTCCTCTCTCCCTCCTCTCTCTCCTGTATCTCTCTCTCTCTATATATATAAGGTATAGGACAGACCCAGATCTCTCACCTCCTCTGCCAAAGTTACTGAGGTCATTGGGTCCCCCGGAGCCATTATTGACAGGCAGGCTGGTTGCAGGCCAGGAGTCTGCCAGCCACGGGTATCCTGGGTCACTGGCATTCAGCAGGCCTGGTCGGCTAGGAGGAAACACAGGGCTTGTTAGACATGGAAAGTGGTCATAGTTAGGAATAATAATAGGTCAAAGTTGTCCATGAATACTCTACATCTTTGAATAAATCTCTGAATATAGGGAAAACACTCTATCAATTATGGAATGTGTATTTTTGAATTATGGAAGCATCTCATGTTCCTTGACTGGATTGAGAAACAATTAATAAAAACCTGACAGGGAATCAGCAGGGAGCCATTATGAAGGTATGAAATGTGTGTGTGTGTGTGGGGGGGGGGGGGGGGGGGGGATAAGCTGGCAGTGAGCCTCCAGTACTAATGAGATAATTCAGAAACTGGATGTATGTTCACTATGTGCCTCCCATTTAAAGTTAGAATTCATTCAGGCAACACTGCTCTGTATCTGTCCTTTTCTCCTGCTGTGTCTTTGTCTCACTCTAACACACACACACACACACACACACACACACACACACACACACACACACACACACACACACACACACACACACACACACACACACACACACATTAACACACACACACACACACACACACACACAGTAATACACCCACACATTAATACACACACACCCACACATTAATACACACTCACACAAATTAATACACACACACACATTAATACACACACACACATTACACACACACACACACACACACATTAAAACCCACACAGTAATACACACATACACATTAATTCACACACACACATTAATACACACACATTAATACATACATACACATTAAAACACACGCACACATTAATACACACACATTAATACACACACACACACACACACACACACACACACACACACACACACATTAATACACACACATTAACACACACACACACTGTCACAACTTCCACAGAAGGTGGCGCCTCTCCCCGGTCGGGCGGCGCTCGGCGGTGGTCGTCAAGGAATATTGGGAGAGACTGAGCGAGGAGTACTGTGAGATAGTGGAGGGGGGTGATGAGAGAGAGCTCTTGGTTTGGCGTAGTATGTACAGCATTTTCCCTGAGGATCATGTTAGCCGTCAGATGCCACCTGAGTCAGCTACCCGTACTCATCCCAAGAAGTGTGTTAAAGTTCCGGTACAAATGAGGCCGGCTATACGCACCATGTCTCCAGTGCGCATTCACAGCCCGGTACGTCCTGTGCCAACTCTCCGTACTCACCGTAGGGAGCGTGTGACCTGTCAGGCACCATGTTTTGTGGTGATACGCACGGTGTCTCCAGTGCGCATTCACAGCCAGTGCGTCCTGTACCAGCGCCCCGCACTTGCCGGGCTAAAGTGAGCATCCAGCCAGGACGGATTGTGCCAGCCCTACGCTCCAGACCTCCAGTGCGCCTCCACAGCCCAGTACGCCCTGTTCCTGCTCCGCGCATTCGCCCTGAGGTGTGTGTTACCAGTCTGGCGCCACCTGTGCCAGACCCACGCATCAGGCCTCCAGTGCGCCTGCCCAGTCCGGGGTGACCTGTTCCTGCTCCCCGTACTCGCCCTGAGGTGCGTGTTACCAATCTGGCGCCACCTGTGCCAGCCCCACGTATCAGGCCTCCAGTGCGCCTGCCCAGTCCGGGGTGTCCTGTTCCCACTCCCCGTACTCGCCCTGAGGTGCATGTTACCAGTCTGGTGCCACCTGTGCCAGCCCCACGCATCAGGCCTCCAGTGCGCAATCCCAGTCAAGAGCTTCCAGCGACAGTTCCCAGTCCAGAGCTTCCTGCGACAGTTCCCAGTCCAGAACCTCCTGAGACGGCCCACAGTCCGGAGCCTCCTGAGACGGCCCTCAGTCCGGAGCGTCCTGAGACGGCCCGCAGTCCGGAGCCTCCTGAGACGGCCCGCAGTCCGGAGCCTCCTGAGACGGCCCGCAGTCCGGAGCCTCCTGAGACGGCCCGCAGTCCGGAGCCTCCTGAGACGGCCCGCAGTCCGGAGCATGCTGAGACGGCCCGCAGTCCGGAGCCTCCTGAGACGGCCCGCAGTCCGGAGCCTCCTGAGACGGCCCGCAGTCCGGAGCCTCCTGAGACGGCCCGCAGTCCAGAGCTTGCTGAGACGGCCCTAAAGTCCGGAGCCTCCTGAGACGGCCCTAAAGTCCGGAGCATCCTGAGACGGCCCACAGTCCGGAGCCTCCTGAGACGGCCCACAGTCCGGAGTCTTCAGCGACGTCCCCCAGTCCGGAGTCTCCAGCGACGTCCCCCAGTCCGGAGTCTCCAGCGACGTCCCCCAGTCCGGAATCTCCAGCGGCGGTCCGCAGTCCGGAGTCTCCAGCGGCGGTCTGCAGTCCGGAGCCTCCGGCGATGATCCGCGGTCTGGTGACATGAAGGCGGAGGGATCAGCTAG
This sequence comes from Salmo trutta, assembly GCF_901001165.1. Lineage (NCBI taxonomy): Eukaryota > Metazoa > Chordata > Actinopteri > Salmoniformes > Salmonidae > Salmo > Salmo trutta. The sequence goes on from NC_042969.1 coordinate 78,419,298, forward strand.
CAGAGCAGGGGCAACACCCCGAACCGGAGCCCCCTCCTATGCTGGTAGAATAGCAGGATGTGAATGTTCTTCATCCTGCACCAGAGCCGCCACCGACATTAGACCCTAACCCTCCATATTTTTTTTGTTGTTGTTTGGGGTTGTGCATTCGGAGTCCGCACCTTTGGAGGGGGGGAGGGGGTTTGGTGCTGTCACAACCTGACCATAGAAAGCTTTTATTTTCTATGGTAGAGTAGGTCAGGGCGTGACAGGGGGTTTTGTCTAGTCTATTTATGTCTATGTTGGTTCTAGTTTATTTTTTCTATGTTGGGGTTTTGTCTAGTTTATGTATTTCTATGTGTGGTTCTAGTTTTTGTATTTCTATGTTGTTTTTTGGGGGGATGATCTGCAATTAGAGGCAGCTGGTCATCGTTGTCTCTAATTGGGGATCATATTTAAGTTGTTTTTTTCCCAGTAGGTTTTGTGGGAGATTATTTTGAGTCAGTGTATGTTGCACCTCTTCGTCACGGTTTGTTGTTTTGTTTATGAGTTTATTTGTATGTCTTGCATAGTTTCACAGTTTAAATAAAATGTGGAACGAAACACACACTGTGACTTGGTCCCATTCTTCAGACAGCCGTGACACACACACACACACACACGTTAATACACACACACAGATTAATATATACACACACACACACACACACACACACACACACACACACACACACACACACACACACACACACACACACACACACACATTAATATACACACACATTAATACATACACACACATTAATACACACACACACTGCATAGACACACATCATTCTTCCTCCCCCACATAGACACATTCACACATAACCTTGTTCATTAACATCCATTGATCCCATCAACCCCTTGTAGTGATGCCTTAGTTGATTGGCTGTCCTCCAGACCCAGCCCGAAACCCTCTCCCAGGTCAACTTGTGGGCTGCTGCAGCCTGTGGGATGGATGTACGGGGGCTTGCTCCATTTAACAGGTGTTGGGAGTCACTCCCATGGGTGTGGGGGCCATAAAAATCTCCCATTAGGAGTTGAACCTGTCACGGGTGACTGCTGGGAGGCCTTTAGGGCCACTTTACTGTACAATCACGTCTCAGCCTCGTTACCACGGGCAATACAGATGGAGCTAGATGAGATATGAGAGATGGAGCTAAATGTCTTTGTTTGTGTGTCAGTACATTGGTACCACACTAGTTTCCAATGGCTGAACCATACAGATGGATTCATATGTTCTACTGAATGTACTATAGTGTTATTTTTCTGCCCAGGGTAAAGAGAGGATTCAAAGACAGTGCTGTTTGTCTACAGACAAAAGCATCCGGCAGAGTGTGGAATGAGAGGTTGAACTGAGCTGTTCAAGGTCTCCACAGCAGCAGCAGCAAGCTAGAGCTTTCCCTCTCTTATCCCTGAGAAATGGCTGGCTGCCACGGTCGGTCAGACAGGCAGCATCACATGCTCAACCGGATGGCTTCTGCTAGAGGGAACACGGCACAACAACACCCCACTGCTAGTGCCCTTCAGTCTCAGTCTCAGTCTCAGTCTCAGTCTCAGTCTCAGTCTCAGTCTCTGACACGCTCAGTGCTACAGCCCAGCACCCTTAAAAGCTGTGGCGTGCCTCATGCCTAACAGAGCTTTTGTCTCTGCTTCAGTGAGGTAACGTGATGTGCTGGCCCTGGGGAGAGGAGGGGGAGATGAGGGGGAGTGGAGGGGAGAGCCCCAGGACATGGTCAGGTAATGGGCGCTCTGCAGTCAGTCTGTCCCTCAGCCACAGAGCCACAGGTTCTAATGAGAAGAGCTGTTCCATGGAGGGAGACTCCAAATGAACTGCAGCGCTGCAGAGACAGGAGGGAGGCGGGAGGGCCTGACAAGCTAAGAGCCCTCGCCGTGGTTCCTGAATGCCAAAACAGGCCCTCGGGGGGAAGGAGTCATTCAAATTGATGGCTGTGCATCAGAGACATGCACTTTTTATAGGGTAATACATCTCATCCCCTACCCTTCTGTTTCTCACAGCGACATTCCCCTACTCCCCCCCTTTCTTCCTCTCCCTCCCAACCCATCTCTTTATAAACCCCATTTTCCTTTCTTTTTTCCACATATAGCTCCTGCTTTCATCCCTCCTCTTTTCCTCCCTCGCTCTCAACATCTGTCAGCCTACAGTTTCCTGGCAGTTGACAAAGAAAGAGAGAAATGGAGAGGGAGGGCCGTGTTCTCTCCTGTCGACTGCAGCTACAGTGCACCACGAAAGACCTTGTATGTAGAAAAATACTATACCACTGTCTCAGTAGCAGACCTACAGCCCTACACACCCCTAATAACCATCCACCATGCAGCACAGCGAAGAGAGACCAGAGAGACCATTTGGAAGACAAGGTGTTGGCACTTGTATTCATCACATGAAGCTGCTCCGGGAGAGATAATTAGAATGAGAATGATTTCTATTGGGAGTATTTGTTATATGTGTGTTGCGACTCTGGGGGGAAATGGTCATACGTCTTCTGGAACCTCGACAAGTTATGTTTAATTCTAGTTGAGTTCGGGGATGTATTGCAGCCTTGGCCAAGATAGGATTTTGAATTTGTACTATTTTCCTGTCAGACTTTTTGGCTGTTTGTTATGAAAGGTAGCAAACCTGAGCAACCGCCCAGGATGCCTGATGCACAACGAGCCATAAACAAGCCAGACCAGAGATATGAATCCCAATACAACCACATAGATCAGATGTGTTCACGCTCTGCACGCCTACTGGTCAATACAACCCTCACTAAAAGCCTGCGCATCCAATTACACTTAAGGCATGTTGAAACATGAATTTCCATTGGATATTTTCCGTTCATAGAGACTTCTGTCACTTAGCTTCTGAGTCCTGTCATATCAAGGAATCTCCATAGCAACAGTGTTGGCACAACCCGTTGGCTGCGGCGCTGTGCTCAACCCACTCTCTATAGAATCTGCTCTGGCTAAAATATTGATCAGCGCTGAGATAGTTATTACTAGCTCCTAATTACCATCTCGCTATTGGCAGGGTAGAAGGAATGAGCCATTTATGAATTTCACATGAGCAGCCAAAGTCAAGCCATCCAAGTGTAGCAATCTGCAGCCTATTCATCTTCCATGAATCATTTATTCTGTGATCGATTAAGTGATTTGTTCAGTCAGGGCAATTTGGCAGCAGCCAATGAAGAGCTGGGAACAGACGCGACTCTATTTGCTATTGTCTAATTAATGCAATAAACATCCCAGGTAACAAATGAACACATTTCCCTGTGATACTGGGAGGGTCACTCTCACTCTGCAGGGGCAGATGGGGTAGCCGCAACATCTGGGCTTTGATGTCACCACAGTGACTAACGGACCAGGACCAGGGCTTTGATGTCACCACAGTGACTAATGGACCAGGACCAGGGCTTTGATGTCACCACAGTGACTAATGGACCAGGACCAGGGCTTTGATGTCACCACAGTGACTAACGGACCAGGACCAGGGCTTTGTGCTAGCTAGAGAAACACACCAAGCTTCAGACTTACTGCATCCTACCACTCTGGTGCTGTGTAGAAATGTCTCCCCCACTGACTTAAGCTATGACACATATAGAGTGCCGCAGATACAGACCCCTCCGATTCAATCATCCGGGCTGAGAATCAGAACCACTTATGTGGAAAACTGAAGGAAAAACACCACAGCAGAAAATAGATGAGAGAAGACATGGCAAGTGGCGTGGTTAATTCTTCGAGTGCTTGCTGGCGGCTCTGGCAGAAATATGGGCGAGCATGCACATCGACATACTATACACACTGCTCGCACACACACACACACACACACACACACACACACACACACACACACACAGAAAAACAAACTCATATACATACAGTAGGCTAAATCCTGGAAAAACAAACTCTCACAGACACACAGACGCTGAATAAGTTTAGAATCTCAGACGAGTGTGTGAGCTCTGTGTGGATTTACCTATCTACCAGAGCAGTAGAGAGACAGAAGTCCGGACTCCTCTGGGGAGCCTCCTGAATCCCTACAAAGGCTCAGTAACTGGTGTTATTGAGATAGGCCCCACTCTCTGCAACCCCTCTCTCACACACACACACACACACACACACACACACACACACACACACACACACACACACACACACACACACACACACACACACACACACACACACACACACACACACACACAGACACACACAGACACACACAGAGAGAGAGAGCGAGCAGGCTGTGTGGGGTGCAGCAGGGGTACCTCCACACCTCTCCCCTGGGTAATTATTTTGACATTATTACATGTGCTCGAATCTCAGTCGCCTTGGCAAAGTGACAGGCAAATGTATCACTCCAGGGGGCTTCTGGGTTATCTGTAGCCGGCAGGGGAAGATAAATGATCAAATAAAAGCTCTCTCTGCTTAAATTGTTTCTACTAATTCTGTGGGGAGATTTATGAGTCTATTGATGCGTGAACGGAGATGTGTTAGGAATGTATGTTTGCACACAGGTCTGTGAGCGACGTAAACATGCAGGTATTGGTTATCTATAGATCCATCAGTCATCTATCAGTGTTAGAGCAGGCTTGCTCAGTGCAGCGCAGACATAATACATACTTTAGGAAGATGAGCCAAGGGCACTATAGTGAAGATGTGTAAAGTCCAGGACAGAGGTCAGCACAGCGTTAGATGCATATTGTTGATAATAACACCGTTATGGTCTAATGCTATAGCATAATGTTATAGCATATTGTAATAGCATAATGTTATAGTATAATGTTATAGCATAATGTTATAGTATAATGTAATAGCATAATGTTATAGTATAATGTTATAGCATAATGTTATAGCATAATGTTATAGTATAATGTTATAGCACAATGTAATAGCATAATGTTATAGCATAATGTAATAGCATAATGTTATAGTATAATGTTATAGTCTAATGTTATAGCATAATGTTATAGCATAATGTTATAGCATAATGTTATAGTGTAATGTTATAGCATAATGTTATAGCATAATGTTATAGTGTAATGTTATAACATAATGTTATAGCATAATGTTATAGTGTAATGTTATAGCATAATGTTATAGCATAATGTTATAGTGTAATGTTATAACAATGTTAGAGCATAATGTTATAGTCTAATGTTATAGTCTAATGTTATAGTATAATGTTATAGCATTATGTTATAGCATAATGTTATAGCATAATGTTATAGTCTAATGTTATAGCAATATGTTATAGCATTATGTTATAGTATAATGTTAGAGTGTAATGTTATAACAATATGTTATAGTATAATGTTATAGCATAATGTTATAGCATAATGTTATAGTCTAATGTTATAGTCTAATGTTATAGCAATATGTTATAGCATAATGTTATAGTGTAATGTTATAGTCTAATGTTATAGCATTATGTTATAGTATAATGTTATAGCATTATGTTATAGTATAATGTTATAGTCTAATGTTATAGCATAATGTTATAGCATAATGTTATAGTCTAATGTTATAGCATAATGTTATAGCCTTATGTTATAGTCTAATGTTATAGCATAATGTTATAGCATAATGTTTGACTGGGTTGCTGGGTTTTCACAGTCTGATGGAGGTGGTTTGAATGCCCTTCATAATAGAGGTGATGTGTTGTGTATGCTGTGGGTTTTGATTGGCAGAGTGATGATAGGTGTGGTGTTGTTTGGCTCTATGTGTGGAGAAAAGGGCTCTCTGTCCCTGATGGAACACTGACTGGAAGAACACTCACCTTCCATTGCTCATCAGACCCCCGTCAACACGCTGGAACGTCACTGGGGTCAGAGCGGAGGAGAGGAGAGAGGGAGCGCCAAGACATACAAGGAGAGAAAAGACAAAGCAATACGTTTGACTTTTCATATAATTTCAATGACATTGATGACCACATCAAGGCTGCATTGCCAACGCTAATACCAGTTGACCAGAGAGGGTTCTGATGATTTTAGCCCCCAACCATTATCAGGATTTATCCTTGTGAACGATCGCAACACTGCACCCAATGCTCATGTGTCCTTCCAGTGTCTTCTGTAGCTGGCTGGATATTGATGGCTTCCCTAAGGGATGCAGAGGCCCCACAGTGTCCATTCTTATCATGGAAATTAGAACAAGGAAGCTGTGAATAAGGTAGCAGATTGCATTGCTTTGCATAAAGTGACACGTAATGTGTTTTTCTCAAAGACAAGATGCTTGATGAGAGCAGAAACTAATTTCATCTCTCATTTTTTGGTTTGAATTATTATTGGATTTGTGATTAAATCTCAGCCAAAATAAAAATGATTAGAAAAGGCAGAGGGCTCATTAATCAGGTAGAATTAGAGTTACAGATCTCTCTAGTAGCGGGGTACACTGACTAGCATGACGCTCAGATCCATCTACATACAATAAATAAGGGTCTTTGTCAGCAGCTAGTAAAACTGTAGCAGCTCAGCATAAGAGAACATTTCATCTCTGCTCAACACAGATGACGACAATAATACATCAGAAATCTGAGCGTGCAAAACGTCAATGGATCACAGAAAAAAAAGAGAGAAAGAACCATAGAGTTTTGTAAATCACCCTGTGCGGATGACAGAGGAAATCACCCCATAAGGATGACAGAGGAAATCACCCCATAAGGATGTCAGAGGAAATCACCCCATAAGGATGTCAGAGGAAATCACAGCGTGCGGATGACAGAAGAAATTACCCCGTGCGGATGTCAGAGGAAATCACCCCATAAGGATGTCAGAGGAAATCACCCCATAAGGATGTCAGAGGAAATCACCCCGTAAGGATGTCAGAGGATATCACCCCGTAAGGATGTCAGAGGAAATCACCCCATAAGGATGACAGAAGAAATCACCCCGTAAGGATGTCAGAGGAAATCACCCCATAAGGATGTCAGAGGAAATCACCCCATAAGGATGTCAGAGGAAATCACCCCGTAAGGATGTCAGAGGATATCACCCCGTAAGGATGTCAGAGGAAATCACCCCATAAGGATGACAGAAGAAATCACCCCGTAAGGATGTCAGAGGAAATCACCCCATAAGGATGTCAGAGGAAATCACCCCATAAGGATGTCAGAGGAAATCACCCCGTAAGGATGTCAGAGGAAATCACCCCGTAAGGATGTCAGAGGAAATCACCCCATAAGGATGTCAGAGGAAATCACCCCATAAGGATGTCAGAGGAAATCACCCCATAAGGATGTCAGAGGAAATCACCCCATAAGGATGACAGAGGAAATCACCCCGTGCGGATGTCAGAGGAAATCACCCTGTGCGGATGTCAGAGGAAATCACCCCGTGCGGATGACAGAGGAAATCACCCCGTGTGGATGACAGAAGAAATCACCCCATAAGGATGACAGAGGAAATCACCCCGTGCGGATGACAGAGGAAATCACCCGTGTGGATGACAGAAGAAATCACCCCATAAGGATGACAGAGGAAATCACCCCGTGCGGATGTCAGAGGAAATCACCCCATAAGGATGTCAGAGGAAATCACCCCATAAGGATGACAGAGGAAATCACCCCGTGCGGATGTCAGAGGAAATCACCGCGTGCGGATGACAGAAGGAGAGAAGGAAAAAAGAGAAACCTACTTGAGTCGAGAAGTAGCTGATAGTAGTGTGGCTTATTTAATCATATCCTGTGATCCATTGACGTTTTGCACGCTCAGTCTTCTGATGTCTTATTGTCATCATCTGTGTTGAGCAGAGATGAAATGTTCTCTTACGCTGAGCTGCTACAGTTTTACTAGCTGCTGACAAAGACCCAAATGTTGTTCCCTAGATGGAGAATAAAGGGAGGTAGGGCTGGACATTCCTTCACTCCTCTCCTCCACTTTATTTTCCAACAAGCCAAGGCATGTGCCAAATAAAGTCTTCAGAGAATACAGGAAGAAAGGAAGAGAGGAGATGGGGTTTTCTTATTAGTGATAGTGTGACACAGAGAGGGCTGCTGGTAGGACAACCTCTTCACTTTGTCATCAACCAACCAAAACATCTTTACCACAATCATTCTGGAACTGTACACTAGCATGTTGCACTATATAAGTGAAAAACCAACCCCAACACAGTAATGAACTAAAACAAGAAAACCCCCTCAAAACCTTACTGTTATTTTGCTTCAATCATACCACACTAGCTTATTTACATACTTTGACAGTGGATCTCCAAAAGAAAATGGTTGACATTCCTTATTCATCATTACTCTATAGCAGTGGTTCTTAACCTGGGTTCGATCGAACCCCAGGGGTTCGGTGAGTCAGTCTCAGGGGTTCGGCGGAGGTCAAGACACACACCCGACTCATATGATTCGTGATGACACGCCCCGCTTGGCCATCATTGGCTGCAGGTGATCACGCAACATCGCTTGGCCTATCTGTGCTGCAGGGAATTTGGCGCGCTCAGTAGTCGAATTGTGACTGTCGTGATGGTACGTCGTGTGATTTCTTTCTTAATATTTTAATCCCTTCATACTAACTATGTCGAGCAAAAAAAGAAAGTGGTCGGACGAATATGTACAATATGGATTCACATGTATAACGGAACGTGATGAGAGTCAGCGTCCTAACTGCATGATTTGCAATGCCAAGTTGAGCAATTCTAGTCTAGCACCGGCAAAACTAAGAGAACACTTCCTTAAGCTGCATGGAGATGGACAATACAAGAACACAACGCTCGCTGAATTCAAGGTGAAGAGAGACATTTTTCCAATTAAGAAGGGTTCGGTGAATGCGCATATGAAACTGGTGGGGGTCAGTACCTCCAACAAGGTTAAGAACCACTGCTCTATAGCTACTTCTCTTTATTCCACTACCAAGAAACTAATCTCTCTCCCTCTATCTCTCCTACAGTATATCTCTCTCTCCTATCTCTCCTACAGTATCTCTCTCCTATCTCTCCTACAGTATCTCTCTCTCCTATATCTCCTATAGTATATCTCTCTCTGCTATCTCTCCTACAGTATATCTCTCTCTCCTATCTCTCCTACAGTATCTCTCCTACAGTATCTCTCTCTCCCTCTCCTATCTCTCCTACAGTATCTCTCTCTCTCCCTCTCCTATCTCTCCTACAGTATCTCTCTCCCTCTCCTATCTCTCCTACAGTATCTCTCCTACAGTACCTCTCTCTCCCTCTCCTATCTCTCCTACAGTATCTCTCTCTCTCTCCCTCTCCTATCTCTCCTACAGTATCTCTCTCTCCTATCTCTCCTACAGTATCTCTCTCTCCTATCTCTCCTACAGTATCTCTCTCCTATCTCTCCTACAGTATCTCTCTCTCCTATATCTCCTATAGTATATCTCTCTCTGCTATCTCTCCTACAGTATATCTCTCTCTCCTATCTCTCCTACAGTATCTCTCCTACAGTATCTCTCTCTCCCTCTCCTATCTCTCCTACAGTATCTCTCTCTCTCCCTCTCCTATCTCTCCTACAGTATCTCTCTCCCTCTCCTATCTCTCCTACAGTATCTCTCCTACAGTACCTCTCTCTCCCTCTCCTATCTCTCCTACAGTATCTCTCTCTCTCTCCCTCTCCTATCTCTCCTACAGTATCTCTCTCTCCTATCTCTCCTACAGTATCTCTCTCCTATCTCTCCTACAGTATCTCTCTCTCTCTCCCTGTCCTATCTCTCCTACAGTATATCCCTCTCTCTTTCTCCCTCTCCTATCTCTCCTACAGTATCTCTCTCTCTCTCGCTCTATTTCCTAGGAGGGAGAAGGGAATAGGGAGGCTGATACTGTGCTCTGCGGTGGGGAAGCCTCTGATGTCCCTATCTTTGCTCAGACACATTTATTCTCCGCTGTGGAGAACTTTAATGTTTCCCAGCCTGACGTGGCTGTGCCCTGCTCCTTCTTCCAGATTAGCACTTTCTCCAATATGAATAGGGATGAATCCTCTTTAATAAGCATTAAGGGGTGAGGACATAATCAGTGTATAAAATCCCATCAAATCTTCTTCCCTGCTGGTCGCGTGCCTCGAAAACCCGTGATTAACCTGTCCTGTATGACAGCTTTACTGTAGGAGTCAGGGACAGACAGTAGGACACTGTGTGTGGGCATCACCTCATCTCCTAGCTCACATCCTAAATGACACACTACCTCACTCATACACTCAGTGACATTAAAATACAACCACCAAAATATGAATATCTAAACCAGTCCTCTTTGTCCCCTTCAGTCCTTGACTCATTGTCCTCTCCCGGTGGACACCACCCTGATCCTCCAGCCTCAGTGCAGTGTGCTTACAATCTAATACATACACACATACACTATTCAGTTTCACTAGTACGTTTGAGTGGAACACTTATCTTCCAGCGGCCAGAGCACCAGGTGAGAATAGGGAGTGGGTGATTGTCTACAGGGAGATCGGGCAGAGGAGCAGGGGGTGTATCACAGATAGGATTTGTTGACTGGAGTGGCTAAGCTACAGCCAGGACCCCCAGCCAGCCTCCCTGCACTGGCCTTATCTCAGTCGCACTGCTGGTACTGGACCAGTAGAGAAGAACCCCAGTCTGAGGGACTCATTTCATATGTAATGGACTCTGTTCTCCTCAATTCATCCATATCTCTCCAGGAGAGTACACTGAGCAGACAGAGGCTTCTCTCTCCTGTATTTACACTTTCTTACATCGAGAGACAGAGGCTGATTGCTTGCTTGCTCAGCATTGGTGCCAGTCAGGTCCACTTTGGGAGAGCATGTACTGTAAATCCTTTACAGTGTAGGGGGCTAACATTGTTACAGTTATCAATTTAACTGCAATTAACCAATTAGTCCATGGTGTATAGAGTAGCAGAGCCACTTAACGCTATGAAGAGGGATAAATAAGACTACCAGAGTAGCCATTGAGGATATTTTAGAAGGGCAACATAATCACATATATAATCCCCAATCAACACCAACAGCTGTAGAAAGAGAAGGACCCCTTCAAGCCCAATGCATACCTCACAGGAATATCAATAGGAGAGTGAAGAGTCTTTAGGAGGAATACCCACTACTATCAAAGAGGGGAGAACAGAGTCTTTAGGAGGAATACCCACTACTATCAAAGAGGAGAGTGAAGAGTCTTTAGGAGGAATACCCACTACTATCAAAGAGGGGAGTGAAGAGTCTTTAGGAGGAATACCCACTACTATCAAAGAGGAGAGTGAAGAGTCTTTAGGAGGAATACCCACTACTATCAAAGAGGAGAGAACAGAGTCTTTAGGAGGAATACCCACTACTATCAAAGAGGAGAGAACAGAGTCTTTAGGAGGAATACCCACTACTATCAAAGAGGAGAGAACAGAGTCTTTAGGAGGAATACCCACTACTATCAAAGAGGGGAGTGAAGAGTCTTTAGGAGGAATACCCACTACTATCAAAGAGGGGAGTGAAGAGTCTTTAGGAGGAATACCCACTACCATCAAAGAGGGGAGTGAAGCGTCTTTAGGAGGAATACCCACTACTATCAAAGAGGGGAGAACAGAGTCTTTAGGAGGAATACCCACTACTATCAAAGAGGAGAATGAAGAGTCTTTAGGAGGAATACCCACTACTATCAAAGAGGAGAGTGAAGAGTCTTTAGGAGGAATACCCACTACTATCAAAGAGGGGAGTGAAGAGTCTTTAGGAGGAATACCCACTACCATCAAAGAGGGGAGTGAAGCGTCTTTAGGAGGAATACCCACTACTATCAAAGAGGGGAGAACAGAGTCTTTAGGAGGAATACCCACTACTATCAAAGAGGGGAGTGAAGAGTCTTTAGGAGGAATACCCACTACTATCAAAGAGGGGAGTGAAGAGTCTTTAGGAGGAATACCCACTACTATCAAAGAGGGGAGTGAAGAGTCTTTAGGAGGAATACCCACTACTATCAAAGAGGGGAGTGAAGAGTCTTTAGGAGGAATACCCACTACTATCAAAGAGGGGAGTGAAGAGTCTTTAGGAGGAATACCCACTACTATCAAAGAGGAGAGTGAAGAGTCTTTAGGAGGAATACCCACTACTATCAAAGAGGAGAGTGAAGAATCTTTAGGAGGAATACCCACTACCATCAAAGAGGGGAGAACAGAGTCTTTAGGAGGAATACCCACTACTATCAAAGAGGGGAGTGAAGAGTCTTTAGGAGGAATACCCACTACTATCAAAGAGGAGAGTGAAGAGTCTTTAGGAGGAATACCCACTACTATCAAAGAGGAGAGTGAAGAGTCTTTAGGAGGAATACCCACTACCATCAAAGAGGGGAGAACAGAGTCTTTAGGAGGAATACCCACTACTATCAAAGAGGGGAGTGAAGAGTCTTTAGGAGGAATACCCACTACTATCAAAGAGGGGAGAACAGAGTCTTTAGGAGGAATACCCACTACTATCAAAGAGGAGAGTCCCAACAGGAATACCAGACAGAGAGAGGAACACCACAGCCAGAGGATGGAGGTTCAGTGAAACACCGATGGTCACAACAGCCAAACACAGCAGCACAGTATGGTTTGACAACCAGGCTGATGACTGAGCAGGGATGGGACAGCTGTTTGCAGTGCTCAGGCCCTGCCCTATTACAAATCCAGAGTGTTTTCAAAGGATGAATTTAAGCTATTTCAGGCCATCTCTTCCAGCAGTAAGAAAAGGTGTGAAATATGGGTTTGTCACCTCAAGCTGGGGTTTGGATTTATATTGGGCAAGACCTGGAATCTGTCAAACATATATAATGTAGGCAGGAGAGGAGGGACCTGTGGCAGGATGTGGGGGGGACGGACGGACGGACAAATGAACAGTACCTGCAGGGGTGAAGGTGAAGGACTGAACTGTAAAACAAGAAGACAGAGAAGTCGTGTGTTAAAAGCCTACAGAGGTGCTGTAAGCGTTGCTTTGGGGGCCTCTGCACACTGGGGCTGGGGGCCAGGGAGGCGAAAGGGGGGCAGAGGAGAGGAGCCAACCCCATGACCCAGTATGCATGGCGGCAGCCAGGAAAGCAGCTCAGAGGCCAGAGAGATGTAGAGACAACAGAAACAAATCAAAGAAAACACAACATATACAAAATGTAGCAAACAGAAATGAAGGACAGGCTACAGCCATGTGAGTGACTGTAGCAAGATCAAAAGTCAGTTTGCGCTAAGACATTGAATAAATGTCAAAAAAGAGATGTGCAAGAAGAAAAAAGACAACCTTTTGAGAGATAACAATTTTCTTGTACAAAGGCCATTGTTGAATAACATTACATGCATTACTAATATTCTGTCTATCTCCAACTCTCTAATTAAATATTCTGTCAGTGGAAGACTGTCCATGGTGGATGGCTGTATTGACTATCTCCAACTCTCTAATTAAATAGTCTGTCAGTGGAAGACTGTCCATGGTGGTTGGCTATATTGACTATCTCCAACTCTCTAATTAAATATTCTGGCAGTGGAAGACTGTCCATGGTGGATGGCTGTATTGACTATCTCCAACTCTCTAATTAAATAGTCTGGCAGTGGAAGACTGTCCATGGTGGATGGCTGTATTGACTATCTCCAACTCTCTAATTAAATATTCTGGTAGTGGAAGACTGTCCATGGTGGATGGCTGTATTGACTGTCTCCAACTCTCTAATTAAATATTCTGGCAGTGGAAGACTGTCCATGGTGCATGGCTGTATTGACTATCTCCAACTCTCTAATTAAATATTCTGGTAGTGGAAGACTGTCCATGGTGGATGGCTGTATTGACTGTCTCCAACTCTCTAATTAAATATTCTGGCAGTGGAAGACTGTCCATGGTGGATGGCTATATTGACTATCTCCTACTCTCTAATGAAATATTCTGGCAGTGGAAGACTGTCCATGGTGGATGGCTGTATTGACTATCTCCAACTCTCTAATTAAATAGTCTGGCAGTGGAAGACTGTCCATGGTGGATGGCTGTATTGACTGAAGTCGAACACCCACACTCTGAAATGTCAGGGTCGGTGTAGGAGGATGGATGGACTGGCTCCAGCTCCAGCATGGCTCAGTCCTGAGTGACCGGCCAGACCAGCAGAGAATCAGTTGTACCAGCAACCCAACCCACGCAACCCCTGCCACCCTAGGAGAGTATCAACACCGTGGGAGGACGTGTCAAACATTACAACCATCACAACATGATTCACACCAACACTCTGCTCTGACAGTAGAGATATAGAAATAGCCCTTCACAATAGAGTTAATAAAGAAGTCATTAAAACAAAGTTTAGTGATGCCTTTGAGGAAGTTTGTTGAGTGCTCTGTATTGGTGGCAAGAAACAAACTCCCAGAGGTAGAGTGTGTGAACCTACAGTACGGTTTGTATGTTGTATGCAGAATTGGCATCTGTGTGTACTCTCCAGCCTACTGGTCTAACCTGCGTAGTTGCTGTGTGTACTCTCCAGCCTACTGGTCTAACCTGCGTAGTTGCTGTGTGTACTCTCCAGCCTACTGGTCTAACCTGCGTAGTTGCTATGTGTACTCTCCGGAATGCTGGACTAACCTGCGTAGTTGCTGTGTGTACTCTCCAGCCTACTGGTCTAACCTGCGTAGTTGCTGTGGGTACTCTCCAGAATGCTGGTCTAACCTGCGTAGTTGCTGTGTGTACTCTCCAGAATGCTGGTCTAACCTGCGTAGTTGCTGTGTGTACTCTCCAGAATGCTGGTCTAACCTGCGTAGTTGCTGTGTGTACTCTCCAGCCTACTGGTCTAACCTGCGTAGTTGCTGTGTGTACTCTCCAGCCTACTGGTCTAACCTGCGTAGTTGCTGTGTGTACTCTCCAGAATGCTGGTCTAACCTGCGTAGTTGCTGTGTGTATTCTCCAGAATGCTGGTCTAACCTGCGTAGTTGCTGTGTGTACTCTCCAGAATGCTGGTCTAACCTGCGTAGTTGCTGTGTGTACTCTCCAGAATGCTGGTCTAACCTGCGTAGTTGCTGTGTGTACTCTCCAGCCTACTGGTCTAACCTGCGTAGTTGCTGTGTGTACTCTCCAGCCTACTGGTCTAACCTGCGTAGTTGCTATGTGTACTCTCCAGCCTACTGGTCTAACCTGCGTAGTTGCTGTGTGTACTCTCCAGCCTACTGGTCTAACCTGCATAGTTGCTGTGTGTACTCTCCAGCCTACTGGTCTAACCTGCATAGTTGCTATGTGTACTCTCCAGCCTACTGGTCTAACCTGCATAGTTGCTGTGTGTACTCTCCAGAATGCTGGTCTAACCTGCGTGTTGCTGTGTGTACTCTCCAGCCTACTGGTCTAACCTGCGTAGTTGCTGTGTGTACTCTCCAGCCTACTGGTCTAACCTGCGTAGTTGCTGTGTGTACTCTCCAGCCTACTGGTCTAACCTGCGTAGTTGCTGTGTGTACTCTCCAGAATGCTGGTCTAACCTGCGTAGTTGCTGTGTATATTCTCCAGCCTACTGGTCTAACCTGCGCAGTTGCTGTGTGTACTCTCCAGCCTACTGGTCTAACCTGCGTAGTTGCTGTGTGTACTCTCCAGAATGCTGGTCTAACCTGCGTAGTTGCTGTGTGTACTCTCCAGAATGCTGGTCTAACCTGCGTAGTTGCTGTGTGTACTCTCCAGAATGTTGGTCTAACCTGCGTAGTTGCTGTGTGTATTCTCCAGAATGCTGGTCTAACCTGCGTAGTTGCTGTGTGTACTCTCCAGAATGCTGGTCTAACCTGCGTAGTTGCTGTGTGTACTCTCCAGAATGCTGGTCTAACCTGCGTAGTTGCTGTGTGTACTCTCCAGAATGCTGGTCTAACCTGCGTAGTTGCTGTGTGTATTCTCCAGAATGCTGGTCTAACCTGCGTAGTTGCTGTGTGTACTCTCCAGCCTACTGGTCTAACCTGCGTAGTTGCTGTGTGTACTCTCCAGCCTACTGGTCTAACCTGCGTTGTTGCTGTGTGTACTCTCCAGAATGCTGGTCTAACCTGCGTAGTTGCTGTGTGTACTCTCCAGCCTACTGGTCTAACCTGCGTAGTTGCTGTGTGTACTCTCCAGAATGCTGGTCTAACCTGCGTAGTTGCTGTGTGTACTCTCCAGAATGCTGGTCTAACCTGCGTAGTTGCTGTGTGTACTCTCCAGCCTACTGTTCTAACCTGCGTAGTTGCTGTGTGTACTCTCCAGCCTACTGGTCTAACCTGCGTAGTTGCTGTGTGTACTCTCCAGCCTACTGGTCTAACCTGCGTAGTTGCTGTGTGTACTCTCCAGCCTACTGGTCTAACCTGCGTTGTTGCTGTGTGTACTCTCCAGAATGCTGGTCTAACCTGCGTAGTTGCTGTGTGTACTCTCCAGAATGCTGGTCTAACCTGCGTAGTTGCTGTGTGTATTCTCCAGAATGCTGGTCTAACCTGCGTAGTTGCTGTGTGTATTCTCCAGAATGCTGGTCTAACCTGCGTAGTTGCTGTGTGTACTCTCCAGAATGCTGGTCTAACCTGCGTGTTGCTGTGTGTACTCTCCAGAATGCTGGTCTAACCTGCGTAGTTGCTGTGTGTACTCTCCAGCCTACTGGTCTAACCTGCGTAGTTGCTGTGTGTACTCTCCAGAATGCTGGTCTAACCTGCGTAGTTGCTGTGTGTACTCTCCAGCCTACTGGTCTAACCTGCGTAGTTGCTGTGTGTACTCTCCAGCCTACTGGTCTAACCTGCGTAGTTGCTGTGTGTACTCTCCAGCCTACTGGTCTAACCTGCGTTGTTGCTGTGTGTACTCTCCAGAATGCTGGTCTAACCTGCGTAGTTGCTGTGTGTATTCTCCAGAATGCTGGTCTAACCTGCGTAGTTGCTGTGTGTATTCTCCAGAATGCTGGTCTAACCTGCGTAGTTGCTGTGTGTACTCTCCAGAATGCTGGTCTAACCTGCGTAGTTGCTGTGTGTACTCTCCAGAATGCTGGTCTAACCTGCGTAGTTGCTGTGTGTACTCTCCAGAATGTTGGTCTAACCTGCGTAGTTGCTGTGTGTATTCTCCAGAATGCTGGTCTAACCTGCGTAGTTGCTGTGTGTACTCTCCAGAATGCTGGTCTAACCTGCGTAGTTGCTGTGTGTACTCTCCAGAATGCTGGTCTAACCTGCGTAGTTGCTGTGTGTACTCTCCAGAATGCTGGTCTAACCTGCGTAGTTGCTGTGTGTATTCTCCAGAATGCTGGTCTAACCTGCGTAGTTGCTGTGTGTACTCTCCAGCCTACTGGTCTAACCTGCGTAGTTGCTGTGTGTACTCTCCAGCCTACTGGTCTAACCTGCGTTGTTGCTGTGTGTACTCTCCAGAATGCTGGTCTAACCTGCGTAGTTGCTGTGTGTACTCTCCAGAATGCTGGTCTAACCTGCGTAGTTGCTGTGTGTACTCTCCAGAATGCTGGTCTAACCTGCGTAGTTGCTGTGTGTACTCTCCAGAATGCTGGTCTAACCTGCGTAGTTGCTGTGTGTACTCTCCAGAATGCTGGTCTAACCTGCGTAGTTGCTGTGTGTACTCTCCAGAATGCTGGTCTAACCTGCGTAGTTGCTGTGTGTACTCTCCAGAATGCTGGTCTAACCTGCGTAGTTGCTGTGTGTACTCTCCAGCCTACTGGTCTAACCTGCGTAGTTGCTGTGTGTACTCTCCAGAATGCTGGTCTAACCTGCGTAGTTGCTGTGTGTACTCTCCAGAATGCTGGTCTAACCTGCGTAGTTGCTGTGTGTACTCTCCAGAATGCTGGTCTAACCTGCGTAGTTGCTGTGTGTACTCTCCAGAATGCTGGTCTAACCTGCGTAGTTGCTGTGTGTACTCTCCAGAATGCTTGGTCTAACCTGCGTAGTTGCTGTGTGTACTCTCCAGAATGCTGGTCTAACCTGCGTAGTTGCTGTGTGTACTCTCCAGAATGCTGGTCTAACCTGCGTAGTTGCTGTGTGTACTCTCCAGAATGCTGGTCTAACCTGCGTAGTTGCTGTGTGTATTCTCCAGAATGCTGGTCTAACCTGCGTAGTTGCTGTGTGTACTCTCCAGAATGCTGGTCTAACCTGCGTAGTTGCTGTGTGTACTCTCCAGAATGCTGGTCTAACCTGCGTAGTTGCTGTGTGTACTCTCCAGAATGCTGGTCTAACCTGCGTAGTTGCTGTGTGTACTCTCCAGAATGCTGGTCTAACCTGCGTAGTTGCTGTGTGCACTCTCCAGAATGCTGGTCTAACCTGCGTAGTTGCTGTGTGTACTCTCCAGCCTACTGGTCTAACCTGCGTAGTTGCTGTGTGTACTCTCCAGAATGCTGGTCTAACCTGCGTAGTTGCTGTGTGTACTCTCCAGCCTACTGGTCTAACCTGCGTAGTTGCTGTGTGTACTCTCCAGAATGCTGGTCTAACCTGCGTAGTTGCTGTGTGTACTCTCCAGAATGCTGGTCTAACCTGCGTAGTTGCTGTGTGTACTCTCCAGAATGCTGGTCTAACCTGCGTAGTTGCTGTGTGTACTCTCCAGAATGCTGGTCTAACCTGCGTAGTTGCTGTGTGTACTCTCCAGAATGCTGGTCTAACCTGCGTAGTTGCTGTGTGTACTCTCCAGAATGCTGGTCTAACCTGCGTAGTTGCTGTGTGTACTCTCCAGAATGCTGGTCTAACCTGCGTAGTTGCTGTGTGTACTCTCCAGCCTACTGGTCTAACCTGCGTAGTTGCTGTGTGTACTCTCCAGAATGCTGGTCTAACCTGCGTAGTTGCTGTGTGTACTCTCCAGAATGCTGGTCTAACCTGCGTAGTTGCTGTGTGTACTCTCCAGATCTGTCTAACCTGCGTAGTTGCTGTGTGTACTCTCCTGGTCTAACCTGCGTAGTTGCTGTGTGTACTCTCCAGAATGCTGGTCTAAACCTGCGTAGTTGCTGTGTGTACTCTCCAGAATGCTGGTCTAACCTGCGTAGTTGCTGTGTGTACTCTCCAGAATGCTGGTCTAACCTGCGTAGTTGCTGTGTGTATTCTCCAGAATGCTGGTCTAACCTGCGTAGTTGCTGTGTGTACTCTCCAGAATGCTGGTCTAACCTGCGTAGTTGCTGTGTGTACTCTCCAGAATGCTGGTCTAACCTGCGTAGTTGCTGTGTGTACTCTCCAGAATGCTGGTCTAACCTGCGTAGTTGCTGTGTGTACTCTCCAGAATGCTGGTCTAACCTGCGTAGTTGCTGTGTGCACTCTCCAGAATGCTGGTCTAACCTGCGTAGTTGCTGTGTGTACTCTCCAGCCTACTGGTCTAACCTGCGTAGTTGCTGTGTGTACTCTCCAGCCTACTGGTCTAACCTGCGTAGTTGCTGTGTGTACTCTCCAGAATGCTGGTCTAACCTGCGTAGTTGCTGTGTGTACTCTCCAGAATGCTGGTCTAACCTGCGTAGTTGCTGTGTGTACTCTCCAGAATGCTGGTCTAACCTGCGTAGTTGCTGTGTGTACTCTCCAGAATGCTGGTCTAACCTGCGTAGTTGCTGTGTGTATTCTCCAGAATGCTGGTCTAACCTGCGTAGTTGCTGTGTGTACTCTCCAGAATGCTGGTCTAACCTGCGTAGTTGCTGAGCCCCTTCCTCTTCTTCCTCCTCCAGTACAGCCAGATACTGAAGCCCATGAGGATAACCCAGCAGGCCCCTCCGATCCCCGCTATGAACGCTGGCTGCTTCACCACGTCTGTGATCTGCTCCGTGATGCTGTTGTTCCTGTTCCCACTTATGATCACGTCACGGAAGTCCTTACCTGGGGTGGGAGGGACAGGGGGGACAGGGGGGACAGGGGCGACAGGGCGGACAGGGGGACAGAAGGGACAGGGGGGACAGTGTGAGGGTGTGTATGCCAGGTTGTTTGTTGAAGCGGTGAAAAAGGATTCAGCATTATAATAAACCATTTTGTTATTACAATTGCTAGCTGGCTGGGGACAATAGCAGTACCATAATAGTCCCCACATATTCACTAAGAGCTCAATTCTTCCTCAAGATATGCCTTCAACCTCCATGGGAGATATACAGGAACATGTGAATTTCATGCACAGACCTGTAGTTAGGATTGAGCTCCAGGTGTAGATATGGTAAGATACAAAGGCAACACCAGCCTCTCGTCAATAACAGCTAACATATTGACAGAGAGAGTAGAACATGGCTGTGGTGGGTGTGCTGTGAAACCTAACGTGCAGACAGAGAGGGGAGGGAGGCTAAATCCTACAAGCTGATGACAACCCCTCAGGTGATCCTGCTGTTTGCTTAGCTCAGACTCTAATTCACTTCAATAAAATAGACCATGTGAGATGAGAGGCACACCCTGCTCCGTATCGATCTACCAATCGAAGCTCACTCTGACTTGTCTGCCTGACACTATAGGAGTTGGTTCTCAGAAGAGTACACATGACAATATATCTGCAATCTTTGGCTTGGAGAACTGTGAGAGGGATTATAGGAGTGATATTGGGGAAAAACACCATGCTACAGGCCAAGCCATCAGTTATTGGTCATATCAGTCCCTGGTCCATATAAATTACACAGACCTACACCACAGCCTGGCTACAGATCAGAATAACAGACCTACACCCCAGCCTGGCTACAGATCAGAATAACAGACCTACACCACAGCCTGGCTACAGATCAGAATAACAGACCTACACCACAGCCTGGCTACAGATCAGAATAACAGACCTACACCACAGCCTGGCTACAGATCAGAATAACAGACCTACACCACAGCCTGGCTACAGATCAGAATAACAGACCTACACCACAGCCTGGCTACAGATCAGAATAACAGACCTACACCCCAGCCTGGCTACAGATCAGAATAACAGACCTACACCCCAGCCTGGCTACAGATCAGAATAACAGACCTACCCCACAGCCTGGCTACAGATCAGAATAACAGACCTACACCCCAGCCTGGCTACAGATCAGAATAACAGACCTACACCACAGCCTGGCTACAGATCAGAATAACAGACCTACACCCCAGCCTGGCTACAGATCAGAATAACAGACCTACACCCCAGCCTGGCTACAGATCAGAATAACAGACCTACACCCCAGCCTGGCTACAGATCAGAATAACAGACCTACACCACAGCCTGGCTACAGATCAGAATAACAGACCTACACCACAGTCGTTCGTTCTAAATGTTCTATCGCCATACTGGATGACAATGTTCTAGCTAACCAACTACAGCAACGTTCTAGCTAGCCAACTACGGCTAACTTACAGTCACGTCAAACAGTGCAGCCAGAATAACAAGTTGCTGCATTTGTTTAAGCTATATTCTAGTGACAGTTATATGGATACATCCATAACAATGTGCTATTAATGAGTGATTTCACCTTGCATAGAAAATGTGGTATCACCTCAGGACACTGTTGTTCAGAGGAGCTAGCCAACAACACAACTAACACAATCACTTCAAACTGAAGCTGGAAACACTGCAAACTAGCTGCACTTCCTTTCATTTGACCTGTTTTCTATTGACATTTATTTGTATATATCCATACAAATGATGCTGATTCATGATTTGGACTGAAAAAAGCTGCCTGCCTGTCTGTCTCGTCCAGACTCCCAACACATTCATTACTATGCGACAGCTGGAGATCAAATTTGAATATTGAAACAATGTTGGAAATGTCTCAGAGACATCGGAACCTTTTTTTACATTTTCGTATAAAATGACATACCCAGATCTAACTGCCTGTAGCTCAGGACCCAGATCTAACTGCCTGTATAAAATGACATACCCAGATCTAACTGCCTGTATAAAATGACATACCCAGATCTAACTGCCTGTAGCTCAGCACCCAGATCTAACTGCCTGTATAAAATGACATACCCAGATCTAACTGCCTGTAGCTCAGGACCCAGATCTAACTGCCTGTAGCTCAGCACCCAGATCTAACTGCCTGTAGCTCAGCACCCAGATCTAACTGCCTGTATAAAATGACATACCCAGATCTAACTGCCTGTATAAAATGACATACCCAGATCTAACTGCCTGTAGCTCAGAACCCAAATCTAACTGCCTGTAGCTCAGAACCCAGATCTAACTGCCTGTAGCTCAGAACCCAGATCTAACTGCCTGTATAAAATGACATACCCAGATCTAACTGCCTGTAGCTCAGCACCCAGATCTAACTGCCTGTATAAAATGACATACCCAGATCTAACTGCCTGTAGCTCAGCACCCAGATCTAACTGCCTGTAGCTCAGGACCCAGATCTCACTGCCTGTAGCTCAGCACCCAGATCTAACTGCCTGTATAAAATGACATACCCAGATCTAACTGCCTGTATAAAATGACATACCCAGATCTAACTGCCTGTATAAAATGACATACCCAGATCTAACTGCCTGTAGCTCAGCACCCAGATCTAACTGCCTGTATAAAATGACATACCCAGATCTAACTGCCTGTATAAAATGACATACCCAGATCTAACTGCCTGTAGCTCAGAACCCAAATCTAACTGCCTGTAGCTCAGAACCCAAATCTAACTGCCTGTAGCTCAGGACCTGAAGCAAGGATATGCATATTATTGACACCATTTGAAAGGAAACACTTTGAAGCTCGATCCTGTAGAGGATACAAATCTCCGCTGTTGAAAACTAAATGTTAGTCTAAAAGAAATGTGAGATAATGTCTAGATTATTTTTATCGAGATCAAGTTCATAAATTGCCTGGCTGGGCTGATGAGACATTGGATTGCGCAGCCAGATGGAACAGAGTAAATAAGCATTTTAACGTCTTACATTTAGCCAGTGGTAACTTGTGGAATAGACACCGTCTGAAATGCGGTTTTAATCAATCAGCACTCAGGATTAGACCCACCTGTTGTATAGTCTACCATAACGCCCCCTTTCGTGTGTTTCCCTTCCCGTTCCACTCCCCCTGGGTCTCTTACCAATGACAATGGGCTGAGGTTCACTCTTGACCCCCACACCTGCACTGGTGCTGGCAGCCACCTCCACCCGATACAGCACCCCCACTTGAAGCCCCCCCACAACCACCGACCGGATGGCTGCATCCACCGTCTTATTCACGTGGAATCGTGTCTCATTCCCTAGGCACCAGATCTGAACCGAGGGAGAGAGACAGAGGAAGAGAGAGCATAGCATCCTGTCATAGTGGGGTCAGGTTGAGTATTATATTGATTCTGATGGCCTCTCAGTAAGCCATCAGTCCTCAGGTTACATCCAGTCTATCTTCTCACAGTAACCTGCCTTGTACTCCTGGATGATGCCGTTCTGGTGTTCTGGAGGAGGGGGGTCCCAGGAGATGCTGATGGATGTGCTGTTCTGGTTGCCCACCGTCAGGACTGTAACCTGCAGGGGAGGGGCACTGGGAGCTGGGGTTGAGGGGAGACAGATGGGGGGCGGAGAAAACAATAGATGGTCAGGAAGAGGGAGAGGGGGAGAGCATTCCGTTCTCCGTTACACACAACCTTACAAACACGCACACGCACACACACATCATCTTTATTGTGAGGAGGAGTGTGTGTAGTTGTTAGCAGGTGGAAGACACAGGTGGCTGTGAGAGAGCAGCAGCTCATTAGAAGGGGATTTACATGGAGAACAGGGAGGTTTGACACGGCTCTCTTTAACATTCCACTATGATTAAATATCCCAGGCCTGCTCCTGCGCCTGCTTCAACACAGAGGGATTTACACACAGAATACTGCTATTGATTTTCAGAGTAACACCCAGGCAGTCAGACAAGCACCCTCAGTCAAGCTAAGACTCCTCCATTGACCCAGCCAGGGTGACATCTGGGTCAACAGGCTTATAGGAGGAGCCGTACAGCAGTGCAGCCATACATGAGGACAATTTGAAGAAATGTATTTTGAGGAGAATTGAAACATGGGGCTAGGTAAACATATTGACTGGTTTCATCACTCAGCCAGGTGGAACTAAAGCCAGTGGGGTAGAGAGCAGGGGGGAGGCTCTAAAGCGAGGCACAGCTCTATAGATGGGGTGTGTACATGGCCTGAGAGACAGAGCCCAGAGCCCACAGCAGACACCAGCCCCTGAGAGAAAGAGCCCACAGCAGACACCAGCCCCTGAGAGACAGAGCCCACAGCCTACAACACACAGCAGACACCAACCCCTGAGAGACAGAGCCCACAGCCCACAGCAGACACCAGCTCCTGAGAGACAGAGCCCAGAGCCCACAGCAGACACCAGCTCCTGAGAGACAGAGCCCAGAGCCCACAGCAGACACCAGCCCGTGAGAGACAGACCCAGAGCCCACAGCAGACACCAGCTCCTGAGAGACAGAGCCCAGAGCTCACAGCAGACACCAGCTCCTGAGAGACAGAGCCCAGAGCCCACAGCAGACACCAGCTCCTGAGAGACAGAGCCCAGAGCAGACACCAGCTCCTGAGAGACAGAGCCCAGAGCTCACAGCAGACACCAGCTCCTGAGAGACAGAGCCCAGAGCCCACAGCAGACACCAGCTCCTGAGAGACAGAGCCCAGAGCAGACACCAGCTCGTGAGAGACAGAGCCCAGAGCACACAGCAGACACCAACCTCGGGTTTCAGTACTCACATCACTGTCATTTCATAGAAATTCTCCTCCGGCTGATGACCGAGTGCCGGCCAAATGAATACATAACAATGAAGCAACCTGAAAATAACGTTTAAAAAAAATATGTTTTTCTCCTTTCTGCTCCACTGGCAGGGCAACCACACCACAGCAGAATGCTGACGGGTCAGAATGCTGCCTCTCTCTCACCTCCCCCAGCTAGCCCCCACCCCACTCTAAAACAGCATGTGTCAAGCTACAGATCTACTGCAGTCATACTGCTACACTGACCCCCAAAACGCCAAGAGACGACCAGGCATGGAGGAAGAAGACAAATGGCTCCAATGACGGACGCCATGTTAGAAATCCACCACCAGCCCATCTCCCATCATGCTTAGAGGCCTCCGCCGCCCTCCGCAGCTGTGTTAGATTACACAAAGGTGACAGAACGCAACATCGCAGCGCAGCAGCCATCAGAGACAATGTCATTCAAAGTTAATGTTATGAATGATTTAGCAGCTTATCATTATGCATATTTGCACTAAACAATCCACGTTTGTCATTAGGAGCAGTGCTGGCTGCTGTAATAGAGCCATTAGCCCATTGATGTATGGCTGGCAGGAATGTGACCTCCTGTCTCCACATGTACGTTACACCACACACACACACACACACACACACACACACACACACACACACACACACACACACACACACACACACACACACACACACACACACACACACACACTGTCATCACTCCCATTTTAAACAGTAGAGTGCTAATCTAGGCCTCAGAGCCATTTAGATATGCAGCAACTCATTTTGTATGCTGGGAACAGACAGGCAGCAGGAGACAGACACTGTACTGTTGGCTTCCTACCCCCACTGACTACTGGTTCTAACTCTCCCCCAGAACCAGGCAGGCTGGCTGGGTTGTTTAACATACTAGATGGCCTCTCTGGTCCCTTCTGAGGCAATCTGTCAGTGGACTTCATATCACTGGAATGTGTTCAAGAGTGTGTTCTATTCATAGAATGTGTTCTATTTATCCCCACTCTCCAGATGGACCAGAGAGAAGAAGAAATGGAATATAAAGGTTGACTCTCCACTCTCCAGATGGACCAGAGAGAAGAAGAAAGGGAATATAAAGGTTGACTCTCCACTCTCCAGATGGACCAGAGAGAAGAAGAAAGGGAATATAAAGGTTGACTCTCCACTCTCCAGATGGACCAGAGAGAAGAAGAAAGGGAATATAAAGGTTGACTCTCCACTCTCCAGATGGACCAGAGAGAAGAAGAAATGGAATATAAGGTTGACTCTCCACTCTCCAGATGGACCAGAGAGAAGAAGAAAGGGAATATAAAGGTTGACTCTCCACTCTCCAGATGGACCAGAGAGAAGAAGAAATGGAATATAAAGGTTGACTCTCCACTCTCCAGATGGACCAGAGAGAAGAAGAAATGGAATATAAAGGTTGACTCTCCACTCTCCAGATGGACCAGAGAGAAGAAGAAATGGAATATAAAGGTTGACTCTCCACTCTCCAGATGGACCAGAGAGAAGAAGAAAGATAAAAGAGATGAAGAAAAGGAGTAGCAAAGTGAAAGACATACAGTAGGGTAGAGTCATGGAGTGGTGAGTTGTATCCCATCATCCTCCTGGTGGAGATGCTCTGGGGATGGGATACTCTAATAATGTTAGCTAATGGACACACAGCGTTTTAATCACTCTCCAAACCCATGGTCTCACAGTGTCTGTCCCATGGTCTCACAGTGTCTGTCCCATGGTCTCACAGTGTCTGTCCCATGGTCTCACAGTGTCTGTCCCATGGTCTCACAGTGTCTGTCCCTTGGTCTCACAGTGTCTGTCCCATGGTCTCACAGTGTCTGTCCCATGGTCTCACAGTGTCTGTCCCATGGTCTCACAGTGTCTGTCCCATGGTCTCACAGTGTCTGTCCCATGGTCTCACAGTGTCTGTCCCATGGTCTCACAGTGTCTGTCCCATGGTCTCACAGTGTCTGTCCCATGGTCTCACAGTGTCTGTCCCATGGTCTCACAGTGTCTGTCCCATGGTCTCACAGTGTCTGTCCCATGGTCTCACAGTGTCTGTCCCATGGTCTCACAGTGTCTGTCCCATGGTCTCACAGTGTCTGTCCCATGGCCTCACAAGCAAATAGAAAGAGCTAGATCTCTCAGAGAGCCTAGGCTGCAGACAGAGAAGAGGCAGGGAGTTTTATCAGTGTGTGTGTGTGTGTGTGTGTGTGTGTGTGTGTGTGTGTGTGTGTGTGTGTGTGTGTGTGTGAGACAGAGAGAGAGAGAGATGAGGCAGTATATAGTGCTGCAGCATACAGGGAGTGGTCACAGGAGACAGGGCCCCTCCACTGAGGGAAGTAAATGGCCCTGTCACAGCAGCCAGTTCTGAACGGTCTCCTCTCTGCCCAGGACGGAATATGGTTGTGTAGGGAAAGGAAGGGAGGCCTGGATATGGTTGTGTAGGGAAAGGAAGGGAGGCCTGGATATGGTTGTGTAGGGAAAGGAAGGGAGGCCTGGATATGGTTGTGTAGGGAAAGGAAGGGAGGGGGGAAATAGTCTTGGAGTATCTGTTTGTGGTTATGTTGGTCTGCATGTACTGCACATGTTTGTCTACCTTACTATTCACCTTCACCACATGAATAAGTACAGCATGTACAGCTATAGAACTGTCCATATGTAACAGCATGTACAGCTATAGAACTGTCCATATGTAACAGCATGTACAGCTATAGAACTGTCCATATTAACTGTCTTTCCCCAGTGAAACCCAGATCTACTCCATTAGAAGTGGGAAGGTATTGAGGATCCCGCAGGCTGTGTGTGTGTGGGGGGGTGGGTGTATCAGTGTGAAGCATGTCTCTCTCTGGCCCTGTCATGTCCTGTCAGAGTCAGGCTACGGGCAACAGCTCCGCCTCCCAGCAGGAAGTGAGCGAGCGCTGCGTCCAATCACAGCTCAGCTCATGGTTGCATGGTGGTGGATGAGAAGCGGGCCAACAGAAACACCACCAATCATAAACAATCAAGCAGAAAGGTCAGCGCTCTACACAGTGGCAGGCAGGAACACACACACAATATCCCCACAATGTCACAGCAGGAGACAGTCATTGTGAGCGACATTTAAGATATCATAACAATTTGGCGCCCTACAGGAAACATGTCAAACAGTCATCCCAAATCTGTGTGGATAGAAAGCACTTGGACGGAGGAAAATGTCCATGAAATAACATGGGGATTTCTTTACCTTCCTCTGTGGTGCGAGCCGACCTGGACTCACTGTCCATGCCCTGGAACTCATTGAAGTAGGGCCGGACCTTGATCTCATAGACAATGCCTTTCTTGAGGTTGGAGAGGACCACGCTGCGCTCTGAGGGGATCTTCACATCCTGGGTCTGCCAAGGTCCTGGGGAAAACATGCCAGATGTCTGCCTGTACAGAACTCTGTAGCCCTGGATGAACTGGGACTGGCGGTCCACCTGGGACAAAGACATGGGGAGAAGAGGGGTTAGCTTCACTCCCCTGTACAGGGTTCCTAGGAAATAGGAAATATATAAGGAAATATATAAGGATCATGGCCATAGGTGTGCAGCACAGTACTCAGACACCAGAGTACATGAAACAATGTTGTTCAACAGATGTACGGTTTGGCCATCATTGTAAATACGAATTTGTTCTTAAAACTGACTTATAATAATACAATTTAAAAATGACTTGTTCCTCCCCAAGATCACATAGTGCCACATTAGAGGCGGTTCCAGTTTTAATAGGTATTTTATCATCATATCTGACACACTTACCTCAATGAATATCCTCCCTCCGAGAGAGAGAGAGAGAGAGAGGGAGAGAGATAGAGCAGAGAGATAGAGCAGAGAGAGGAGAGAGAGAGAGCGAGAGAGAGGAGAGGAGAGGAGAGAGAGAGAGAGAGAGAGAGAGAGGGAGAGAGATAGAGCAGAGAGATAGAGCAGAGAGAGGAGAGAGAGATAGAGCAGAGAGAGAGAGAGAGAGCGAGAGAGCGAGAGAGCGAGAGAGAGGAGAGGAGAGGAGAGGAGAGGAGAGGAGAGGAGAGGAGAGGAGAGGAGAACCCATTTCCCTTTATGGTTGTGAGGTCTGGGGTCCGCTCACCAACAAAGAATTCACAAAATGGGACAAACACAAATTTATACTGCATGCATAATTCTGCAAAAATATCCACTGTATACAATATCCTCTCTATCCTCTGTAAAACACCAAATAATGCAAACAGAGCAGAATAAGGCAGATAACCACTAGTTATCAAAAAACTGAAAAAGAGCTGTTAAATTCTACAACCACCTAAAGGGAAGCGATTCTCAAACCTTCCATAACAGAGTCATCACCTACAGAGAGATGAACCTGGAGAAGAGTCCCCTAAGCAAGCTGGTCCTGGGGCTCTGTTCACAAACACACCCCACAGAGTCATCACCTACAGAGAGATGAACCTGGAGAAGAGTCCCCTAAGCAAGCTGGTCCTGGGGCTCTGTTCACAAACACACCCCATAGAGCCCCAGGACAGCAACACAATTAGACACAACAATTAGACACAAAAATCTAATTCTTTCCAATGTGTCAAGTAATTAACAAAAAAACTGAGCAAACTAGAATGCAAACTGGCCCTAAACAGAGAGTACACAGTGGCAGAATACCTGACCACTGTGACTGACCCAAAATTAAGGAAAGCTTTGACTATGTACAGACTCAGTGAGCATTGCCTTACTATTAAGAAAGGCCACCGTAGGCAGATCTGGCTCTCAAGAGAAGTCAGGCTATGTGCACACCACCCATAAAATGAGGTGGAAACTGAGCTGCACTTCCTAACCTCCTGCCAAATGTATGACCATATTAGAGACACATATTTCCCTCAGATTACACAGATCCACAAAGAATTAGAAAACAAACCAAATTTTGATAAATTCCCATATCTATTGGGTGAAATACCACAATGTGCCATCACTGCAGCAAGATGTGAGACCTGTTGCCACAAGAAAAGGGCAACCAGTGAAGAACAAATTCAACCCATATTTATGTTAACTTATTTTCCCTTTTGTACTTTAACTATTTGCACATAATATGACATTTGAAACGTCAGTATTCTTTTGGACCTTTTGTGAGTGTAATGTTTACTGTTAATATTTGTTGTTGTTTATTTCACTTTTGTTTATTATCTATTTCACTTGCTTTAGCAATGTAAGCATACGTTTCCCATCCCAATAAAGACCCTTAAATTGAAATTGAATTGAGAGAGAGACGAGAAACACGGAATGACTTCCCTCTCTCTCAGCACACTGAGCACACAGCACCAAGGCCCTCCATACATAGGCTTTAAGGAGCACAGCTATAAAAGCCCTTCATATGCATGTCTCACTTGTATTGTAAATACCAACTAGTGAAACCTAAGTCAGGGTCCCGCAAGGCCTAGGACAAACGTGTGAGTGTGAAACGATCAGTTGTTGACTGTCATCCAACCCAGAGGAACTCTGGGAGAATACAGAATACACACCTGGGACAACGTAGACAAATCTGTCCAATTGAGGTGACAGACAGAGAGCCCAGAGGTGCAATAGTGCTCTCCCAGTCGATAAGGGGCCTTGGTGCTAAACTTGGGCCCATTTAGCCAGAGAGAGAGAAAAGTTGAATTTATGCAGAGGAAGGGGGGCATAACTCCCAGTAATGGCTTGTTAACAGTGGGAGAAGTGAGCGGGCCTTTCAAGTGGGATATTAAGCAGCTGTTTCAGCCTGTGTAGCCGGAGTAAATCAGCACAATGGATTCTGGGCTAGCGTGGTGTGTAACTTTCATTAATGGAATGATTTGGGAGTATAAAAGCCTTTCCGAGGCCGCACTATGTTTACTGAATGGGTGCTGATTGATTAGGTGGCGGTGTTCTGTGTTGATTGTACACACACTCATAAAGCAATGCTTTAGTATTAAATTAGCCTGTTAGTCTGGGGGTAAGAACTTATTATTGGGGGGGGGGTCAATAAACATGTCACAGGGAAAACTGCTAATGTGGTTGATTTAGAAATGAAAGCAGCCACCCCATGTCACCCAATGACATCTCCATGAATACCAGTTATGGACTGATTTATAGCAAAGCAGAACATATCAACTGGGGCTAGTTAACACAGGATGGAAGACCAATGAGGAAATAAAGTCATCCTTCAGGAAGAAGAAGAGAGTACATGTTTAAATGTCATGGTCTAATGGGGAGGTCTGAATGCAAGTTACTACTGCTGCATACCCTCAGACTGCAAGTTACTACTGCTGCATACCCTCGTACTGTAAGTTACTACTGCTGCATACCCTCGTACTGTAAGTTACTACTGCCACATACCCTCGTACTGTAAGTTACTACTGCCCCTCAGACTGTAAGTTACTACTGCTGCATACCCTCAGACTGTAAGTTACTACTGCTGCATACCCTCAGACTGTAAGTTACTACTGCCGCATACCCTCGTACTGTAAGTTACTACTGCCACATACCCTCAGACTGTAAGTTACTACTGCTGCATACCCTCGTACTGTAAGTTACTACTGCCGCATACCCTCGTACTGTAAGTTACTACTGCTGCATGCCCTCAGACTGTAAGTTACTACTGCTGCATACCCTCAGACTGCAAGTTACTACTGCCGCATACCCTCAGACTGTAAGTTACTACTGCCACATACCCTCATACTGTAAGTTACTACTGCTGCATACCCTCAAACTGTAAGTTACTACTGCTGCATACCCTCAGACTGTAAGTTACTACTGCTGCATACCCTCGTACTGTAAGTTACTACTGCTGCATACCCTCAAACTGTAAGTTACTACTGCTGCATACCCTCAGACTGTAAGTTACTACTGCCACATACCCTCATACTGTAGGTTACTACTGCCACATACCCTCGTACTGTAAGTTACTACTGCTGCATACCCTCGTACTGTAAGTTACTACTGCTGCATACCCTCAGACTGTAAGTTACTACTGCTGCATACCCTCGTACTGTAAGTTACTACTGCTGCATACCCTCGTACTGTAAGTGGCGTGATTTCTCTCAACGATTCAGCCTCAGTCCAAATCGTGTTTCTAAATGAATTAAACAGTGTCTCTCTGGCACATGTCCGTCCGTATGGTGGGGTCGACACAGACAGACTGTGCAATATGTGTGTGTGGTGTGTGTGTGTGGTGTGTGTGTGTGTGGTGTGTGTGTGTGTGTGTGTGTGTGTGTGTGTGTGTGTGTGTGTGTGTGTGTGTGTGTGTTGTGGTGTTGGGGAGCAGGCGTGTGTGAGGGAGAGGTTGGCAGGTAAGCTGGTTTGAGCTACACTCCAGAGAGGGAAGACCACAAACATGCCAAATATACACAATTAATGCCAATGTACTTGTTTCTATGCAAAGCCTTTGTCATAATTGAAAATGAACCGAAGATAGATGTAAGATTGATGGGAGCAGATGTCCCTGACACCTCTTTTGATGTTCGCTGTAGCTGTAAGAAACCATTTGTCAACTGTTTGATGTTCGCTTACATGAAGAGTCAGCAACTATAATGTATCAAAGCTGTAGAGTCTTAGAATTTATTTGACTCGTATTTTCTTACATGAAAACACCTATAGGAGCCCTGAGGAACACCTTGCCAGCTTCAAAGAGTCAACATTCCTTTCAGATCAGCTCTAATGTACTAAAGGTTGGAAAATCAAAGACATAAAACAGCCCAGAGCATGCTGAGTTGCTTAAGTCAATGTTCGAGAATGAGGTTGGTGTAAATGAAAATAGATTTCCCATATTTAATCTTATACAACAGAATAAATGAACACACATACACCTGGCAGAGCTGAATAGCAATAACTAACTGTAAAGTCTGCTGAATGGCTACGTCTGTGACAGACAGGTGGATTGTCCAATCACAGTGTGACACTTACCGTCCAAGTGACCTGAATGGTGGTGGGGCTCAGGACGACCGGGTTGTGCAGACGAACTATGACCTCCCCCAGCTCTTTCTGCACATGCCTGTGGTCCACACCCTGGGCTGGAGGACTGATGTCTGGAGAGAGAGAGAGAGAGAGAGAGAGAGAGAGAGAGAGAGAGAGAGAGAGGGAGAGAGGAAGAGATAGAGAGAAAAGAGAGAGAGATAGAGGGGTAGAGAGGGATAGAGAGAGAGGAAGAGAGAGGGGGAGAGAAAGGGAGAGAGAGTGTGAGAGAGGAGAGAGAGAGAGAGAGAGAGAGGGAGAGAGAGAGAGAGAGAGAGAGAGAGAGAGAGGGAGAGAGAGAGAGTGAGAGAGAGAGAGGGGTATAGAGAAAGAGAGAGAGAGAGAGAGAGAGAGAGGGAGAGAGAGTGAGGGGTATAGAGAAAGAGAGAGAGAGAGAGTGAGTGAGTGAGAAGAAGAGAGAGGGAGAGAGAGAGAGGGGTAGAGAGAGGGAGAGATAAAGATAAAAATAGAGAGAGAGAGAGCAAAAGCGAGAGTGAGATAACTTTCAGTCCTACTCAGTTTTCAAAGCCACGGTTCCCTCCATTCCTTACAATGAGGCCGAGTCCATCATAAGAGGTTTTGTTGAGAGAACGGATGAATAGACCAATCAGACTCCACAAAGGAGTCAACACTCTGTGATCATGACTTTATTTGAAACGAAGGAACTTCATCTGCATTAGAATGACCTCATTTCAGTTTAAATAAAGAACTCGTCTGGGTTTCAGAAAAGACAGAGATAACATGAGCTGTTTAAGAAGCCTTCTCCTCTCTGCTGTCACTGAAGCCCAGCTAGAGAACAACTACCACATCAACGACTGAACTCTGAACACATGAATGAATGACACTCTCAAACTTTTTTCCACCACAGTTCACATTTCATTCGCACTTGCAAAAGCAAATCAAAACCCCCAGTGAAATGCATGAGATTCTCAGTGTGGTTAAAGAAAATACACAATTATGGCAACTGACATATGCTGGTCCTATTTACTGAGGGGGAACAATTATTCACAAGAGGAAATAGTATTTCAAAACATGCCCAATGAAAATGCCAATAAAGTCATGGATCAGAGTCGTAATAGAGGACGACAAGCCAAAAGAGCAGTTAGGGAGACGCGAAAAATCAATTCATGTTCAGTGACTGCCATTGCCAATAACCTCTGTGCATCAAAACAAAGCCAACAGTAAATAAAGAGAGATGTACTGCTATTCAAATGGACTCCCTCTCTCTATGCACAACCCAATAGTGGCCTGCAATTGGACAATGTTTAGTCGAAAGGTTGCGGGTGGAGTGAACATAATAAGGAGACGGAGGTCTACACGGAACCTTCATCTAATCTTGTTGGAGTTTGGAGGCAGCCATTTTCTCCAGTTATTGTCATTAACATAGCAGGGACAGCGCTAACACACTTAGGCCTTCCAAAAGTACACATGCTTATTTTATATAATGGGCTGACTGTAGCCTTAATAGATAGAGAGTTTGACCTCTGGAAGTTGTTGCAGTGGCTATCTCAGTAGAACGTTACTGTTCAGCCCACACAGTACCGTGCTGAGAGGGCCTGATAACTATCTAAGTGGAACGCGATGACCTTTTCCCAATCGAAAGCTGCAGCGGTCACTGTGAAGGGGAGGCTAAATTAGAAATGTTATGATAGGGAATATGATTACCAGAATCCTTACAGCATAAT